>NW_026705574.1:0-300000 GCF_029867415.1 Vicia villosa
CCAGAAGTCATGGTTCATCAGAAGAAGTTCCTCCTATCCCCGAAGAGACTTGGGATACATTAGGAGAACCAAGCGGAAAATTCGACTACATGGTGAAATACTCCGCTCCTGAAAGTTCAAGAATCTCTCTTGAAGACATTGTTCCAACTGGATGGAACATTGATTATGAGTACCTCTCTCAGCCAAAAGAGATATATAACCCTTGCTATTCATCATCAGCATCTGGTGAAGTCATCATTGAGGATTATATCCCCAAGTCACCTTCCGAGGCTACGGATCTAGAGTTCACATACCTAGTCAATGCCATCTTGGGAGAAGAGCAAGACCAAAATACAGAAGAGGACGATCTCGAAAGTGTCTCCGACAACGAGTCTCTCCATTCAGAAGATTGGAAGTTTCCTCAAAAGAAAAACCGACATACTCTACTTGGAAATGGGTATGCTCACACCGCTCAGTCTGCTGAAGTAGAAGAAGATCGTCTGAGTGTTGCAAAGACAGTGGTTGGTAAATCAAGACCTACCACAGGCCAGCTTAAGCCTAAGGTTCCAGATTACTTAGTGCACAATGGGGTTCGCCACTACTGGACAGCTGTTGAAGTTTCAACTGTTGTTCGCACTCCTAAGTAGGAACTTTCACCGTTATTTTGTCCTCTCACCATAGCCCAGGGTGAAGAGATGTTTCATAGGGCTTCGCATTTTACTATTTCTTAGGAAAATGTCCCTCTTTGCTTCGCCCAAAGCAATAGAGTTTTGTTTTATAGGGTCTTTGTTTCAAGAAATGAGTGTCCATAAATAAAAATGTCATTCTGTTCCTTCGTTTAGTTTTCCCTTTTCTTTTTTCGGAAATTGGTAATCCTAAAAAACACCCTTAAAAAACATCAAAAAAAAAATCATTAACTGCATACACCGAGTCTTCCCTCGTTTTCTAAATAAAACTTATCACACATATGCAGATTAATCATAAAATACCCCGTTGAAACGTGCGACCGTATGACTTCTCCAAGCTTTGAGTTTCCTGTATTCGAGGCAGAGGAAGAAGAAGACGAAGAAATATCAAAGGAAATTTCACGGTTACTTCAACAAAAGGAAGAGGCCATTCAGCCATACAATGAGCCTCTAGAGATCATTAACCTTGGTTCCGATGGAAACAAAAAAGAGGTTAAGATTGGAGCTTCGCTCAGTTCAGAGATCAGAGAGAGTTTGATACAGCTGCTCAGAGAATTCTCAGATGTCTTCGCTTGGTCTTATCAAGATATGCCAGGGTTGGATACCAGTATAGTGGAGCATCACTTGCCATTAAAAGCAGAATGCCCTCCGGTCAAGCAAAAATTAAGAAGAACTCATCTGGAGATGGCCATGAAAATCAAAGAGGAAGTTCAAAAGCAGATCAACGCAGGTTTCCTCGTCACTTCAGAATACCCTCAGTGGTTAGCTAACATTGTTCCCGTTCCTAAGAAAGACGGAAAAGTCCGCATGTGCGTCGACTACAGAGATTTGAACAAAGCTAGCCCTAAGGATGATTTTCCTTTACCACATATTGATATGTTGGTGGACAGTACAGCAAAATCCAAAGTTTTCTCATTCATGGCACCTGAAGACATGGAAAAAACAGCTTTCATCACCCCCTGGGGCACGTTCTGCTACCGTGTTATGCCTTTTGGACTAAAGAACGCAGGGGCAACTTATCAAAGAGCCATGACTACGCTTTTCCACGACATGATGCATAAAGAAGTGGAAGTCTATGTGGACGACATGATTGCCAAATCAGAAAATGAAGAAGATCACATACAGAATCTGACAAAGTTATTTCAACGCTTACGGAAGTTTCAGCTTCGCGTGAACCCCAACAAGTGCACCTTTGGTGTCTACTCAGGAAAACTCCTTGGTTTCATTGTCAGCAAACGAGGAATTGAAGTAGATCCAGACAAAGTCAAGGCAATTCAAGAAATGCCTTCACCCAACACCGAGAAACAAGTTAGAGGATTTCTTGGACGTCTGAATTACATCTCGAGATTCATATATCTCATGACTGCAACTTGCGCTCCTATTTTCAAACTTCTACGGAAAAATCAAAGTTGCGTCTGGACAGACGATTGTCAGAAAGCGTTCGACAGCGTTAAGGAATATCTGCTCGAACCACCCATCTTATCTCCTCCAGTGGAAGGAAGACCTTTGATAATGTACTTAACCGTCTTAGAAGACTCCATGGGTTGTGTCCTTGGACAGCAAGACGAGACAAAGAGAAAAGAGCATGCCATCTACTACCTGAGCAAGAAATTCACTGACTGTGAATCCCGCTACTCCATGCTCGAGAAGACGTGTTGTGCTTTGGCCTGGGCCGCCAAGCGTCTCCGCCAGTACATGATTCGACATACTACTTGTTTGATCTCTCATATGGATCCAATCAAGTACATCTTTGAGAAGCCTGCCTTAACCGGGAGAATTTCCCGTTGGCAGATGTTGTTATCAGAATATGACATTGAGTATCACGCACAGAAAGCCGTGAAAGGAAGCATTCTAGCTGAGCACCTGGCTCACCACCCACTCAATGGTCATGAATCAACCAGTTTCGACTTTCCGGACGAGGACGTCATGTACCTCAAGATGAAAGATTACGACGAGCCACTACCAGACGAAGGACCTGAGATAGGATCCCAGTGGGGCTTAATCTTTGACGGAGCTGTCAATGCTTATGGACGAGGAATTGGGGCAATCATTGTTACACCTCAGGGTACCCATATTCCATTTACTGCCAGATTAACTTTCAAATGCACGAACAATGAGGCCGAATATGAAGCTTGCATCATGGGTCTCGAAGAAGCCATGGATCTAAGAATCAAACACTTGGATGTATGTGGAGATTCTGCTTTGGTCATCAATCAAATCAAAGGAGAATGGGAAACACGCCAACCAGAGCTAATTCCTTACAAAGACTACGCGAGAAGATTATTACCATTCTTCGACAGGGTAGATTTTCATCACATTCCTCGTGAAGAAAACAACTTGGCTGATGCATTAGCCACACTCTCTTCCATGATTAGGATAAATCATTGGAATGACATTCCTCAGATCGATGTTATGCGCCTGGATAGGCCTGCTCATGTGTTCACAGTAGAAGCAATCATCGACGACAAACCGTGGTATCACGACATCAAGAACTTTCTTCAAAAGCAAGAGTACCCTCTTGGGGCATCAAAGAAAGATAGAAAGACTTTGAGAAAGTTAGCTTGTAGATTCTTCCTGAATGAAGATGTTCTGTACAAGAGAAACTTCGACATGGTTCTGCTCAGATGCGTTGACAGAAAAGAAGCAGAAATACTCATGAGAGAAATACATGAAGGTTCCTTTGGTACTCACACCAATGGACACACCATGACAAGGAAAATACTGAGAGCAGGATATTATTGGCTGACGATGGAGTCAGATTGCTACCAGTACGCAAAAAGGTGTCACAAATGCCAGATCTACGCCGATAGAATTCATGTGCCACCATCTCTTCTCAACATACTCTCTTCCCCTTGGCCTTTCTCCATGTGGGGAATCGACATGATTGGAATGATCGAACCAAAAGCGTCCAACGGACATCGCTTCATCTTGGTAGCCATAGACTATTTCACCAAATGGGTTGAAGCAGCTTCATATGCAAACGTTACAAGACAAGTTGTCGTCAGGTTTATCAAGAATCACATTATCTGTCGCTACGGCATTCCTAGCAAGATAATCGCTGACAATGGGTCAAATTTGAATAACAAAATGATGAAGGAGCTTTGTGAAGAATTCAAGATTGAACATCACAACTCATCTCCTTACAGACCAAAGATGAATGGAGCTGTAGAAGCAGCTAACAAAAACATCAAGAAAATCATTCAGAAGATGGTCATCACTTACAAGGATTGGCATGAAATGCTCCCGTATGCTCTTCATGGTTACCGTACATCAGTACGTACTTCGACTGGAGCAACTCCTTTCTCCCTTGTATATGGCATGGAGGCAGTCCTACCTATAGAGGTTGAGATTCCATCAATGAGAGTTTTGATGGAGGCAAAATTAACAGAAGCCGAGTGGTGTCAAAGCAGATTCGATGAATTGAACTTAATCGAAGAAAAGCGCATGACAGCTTTATGCCACGGACAGCTATATCAACAAAGAATGAAGAAAGCTTTCGACAAAAATGTTCGACCTCGCACAATCAAAGAAGGCGACCTTGTACTCAAAAAGATTCAATCTTTTCTCACAGATTCGAGAGGGAAATGGACTCCCAATTATGACGGCCCCTACGTGGTCAAGAGAGCTTTCTCAGGAGGAGCCTTAATACTCACGACTATGGATGGAGAAGAATTCACCCGTCCTGTGAACGTCGACGCAGTCAAGAAATACTTCGCCTAAATAAACAAAAGAACAGCTCGCTAAGTTGAAAACTCGCAAAGAGCGACTTAGGCAAAAAAGAGCGTCTCGGTGAATCGAAAACCCGAAAGGGCGATTCAGGCAAAAGTTAGAGACATAAAAAATAATAATCAATCCCGGTAGACTTAAAACCCGAAAGGGGTAGTTTACGCAAAAGTTAGGGATATATGGCAAGTAACTGTGTTCAGGACAAACTTGATCATTCAAAATCCATAGCGGAGTATTCATCAGCAGTAGGTCATCTTCTACGAAGCACGAATACAGCGCAACTCGGAGTGGAAGGGAGAGATAACGGTCGTCACGTTTCATCGTAGCCCTTTTCCCGAAAATTACCAATTTCCAACTTTGTAAATACTCCATGGAATCAAGCATTTGGCTGATTACCATTCCATATATAATAATTTGAGCCTTGTGCTTTTCCTTTGCAATCTAGTCTTATTCAGTTTCTTGAAATGCATTTTAAGTTTAAACAGTCAATTTCTTGAAACAAATGTTTTCATAAAATAAAATGAATTTACTTGCAAAAATAAAGGTGAAATTTCTTTCTAAGGTTTACAAACAATAGGAAGAATGCAAACAGTTGCTCCAAGAACGGTTGAGACTCCGGGAACCAAGATTTCCCCATGAGGTCGCTTTGCGAACATCTCCCGATGACGGATCTTTACTTCAATTCATATTACTCATTTCGGACAGCGGACAACTGATAACCAGATATTCCCAACAGAGTTCGAACTACAAGAAGAGGACATCTTCTGATCAACAAGAATTCAAGTCGTATCTTAGGATTTTCCATCCGCGGCAATTCTATTCATATTCACTTTACATTTTATCATTGTCATAATATTCATGCATACATTACATCATAATTGCATAGCCGAATCAGGCTTTGATCCTGTGAATGCCTAAGTCATTGAGGCATGAAGAGAGAGAGTTTCCCCTGCAAGTTCCGGAGAAACTTTTTCCTTCGAAACAACAGTTCATACACAAGGATCTCACCAAGCAAGTCAACAGATGGTAGGCTCCCTCAAGGAGATAGTTTGTTCACTTTTGGAATTCCTCAGCCGAGAATCTCCTGCAGAGCGACATTCGACAATCTTCTTCAAATAAGATAGTCTGCTTCACATCTTGGAATTCCCTAGAGGTTTGGTATTCCCCCAGCAGGGTCAAGAGGTGCCACTTCTTGTCAAAGAATAATTCAGAATCTCCCAGCAGATCGACAAATAATTCCCCAGCGGAGTCAGTGAATGGTAGTCTTCATCCAGGAAGATAGTTCACGATTCCCAGCGGAGTCAGTGAATGATAGTCTTCGTCCAGAAGATAGTTCAGATTCCCCAACAAAGTCAGCAAATGGCAGTCTCTTTCAGCAGAAGACAGTTTGCTCACTTTCTATCCTAACAAAGTCAGCAAATGGCAGTCTCTTTCAGCAGAAAACAGTTTGCTCACTTTCTTTCATGACAGGGTCGACAAATGGCAGTCTCTCCCAGTAGAAGACAGTTTGCTCCCCTAGCAATTGGCAAATGGCAGTCTTTTCCCAAGAAAAGACAGTTTGTCTGTTAAATACTCAAGAGATCGACAAATGGCAGTTTCTTCGAACAGTTTGTCTGTTTCTGGGATGTTTAACTCCCCACAGAGTCGATGAATGGCAGTTTTCCTCTTAAGAAAACAGTTCGTTGATTCCCCAGGCATCAGTTGACGAATGGCAGTTTTCACCTCGAAAACAGTTCGTCCGCCTTCAAACAAAGTCATTAGCCCCTCAAAAGATCATGAGGCCATATGACATTCTTTCAAAGACGTCAAGTCAAAAGGGAAGATGGTGAAGTTTCTTTACAGCCGTCAAATGGCATCTTACCTCCAAGCGCTGGTAAGAAGTTTGACGAGGAAACAAACCTTTGGAAATTTTCTCTTTATCTGAGATATTGTCCAAACGCAACTGAGATCAGTTTCGAGATTTGGACATCCGGAACGAGAGGAGGTTGTTTACCTTTTTCTAAGTATCAACACTTAGTTAAAGAAGATGGATTGCGCATCCTACATTGCCATCCATTCTCCAGAATCCACATCAAGTATTTCTACAGGAGTTTGTCTCCTCATCCCCGCCAAGTGCGACAACGGGATCAAATCATGCAAAGATTTTATCATCTCAGGAGCGCCCAAAATTCGGGCATTCTTTGATATTTAAGTCTCTTTTACGCAGGAGAGATCGAGATCTCAATCTCTCTCCCTCCAGATAAAAGAAACTTAAATAGGGGCATCTGTCATACCCTAATTTTTGACCCCCCTGAGATGACATATCTTCAGGATTTTCATCAAGTCAAAGCAAGTACCCAGAGCAGCCTGACATTCAATCGAGGGTGTTCAAAGACAAGAAAACTCAGGCAAAGGATCAATCAATAGAGGGATTAGTCTCTAATACAATCATAAGACTCAAAAGCCTCATTATTACACCTATGATTGATTAAGACACCCAGTCATCTAAGCACAGGATTACTCAGATCAACAGCCTAGGGTTTGGAGCCTATCAAGGACTAAAATCAGGGATCACCTTTGGGAAACCCTAAAAAGCCCCAGGAAACCATTCAAAGACATTAATCATCTTCAAATAACTCTTATGACAAGATCCACTGGACATTACACCTCAGTTCAAAGTCTACACTCATCATTGTCCTCTGGTCGACAATTAGGGTTTTTGACCTAATTCACCAAGATAGTTGACTTTTAATCAGGGCATGGATCCAAAACTCAAGACATGATTCAAGAGTCTCTACTACCTCAATATAATCCATTTACATCATTCATTTGAGGAGAAGATCTTGTTTCTACACAAAAGCCCAAAAATTCACTTTGTCAGGAAAAGTCAACTGTGTGGGATCATCATTGACTTTTAAGGTTTTTGGTCAAAAAAATGACTTTCAAAGATCAATATCATCAATATATGGATGTCAAAGTCATTTGACCAAAGAAATTCAAAGAAATTCATCAAGGAGCAAAAAGTCGGGAATTAGGGTTTTTTAAGGCATGGTGAGAACTCAAAATTTCACCTACACAACTCATAAAACTTCCAACATGAAAGTTGTAGATCTTGCAAAATAAAACAACATCTTACAAAGGAACTTTTTTCAAAAGATCAATCATTTATGAAGTTTTGGAAATTTTGAAGTTTAGGTCATAAACACTTAGAAATTTTTCTAAGTGTTTTAACCTAGTTTTCATCCAACTTTGGGCTCATTTTTCACAAATTTCCCAAATGATTCTGAAGAAGACATAAACTAATGATTTGAAGTAGATGTTTAGGGCTTTCCAAATTGTGTTCAACCTTCTCCAAATTCAATTTGAGCTAGGAGTTATGCTTGTTCAAAGTTGGCCTCATGAAGTAAAATTATAGGTCATGTACAATTTGAAACTTTGCAATTTTGTGCATTTTGCTTCACTAAGTGATGCTACACGACCTCTAATGCATCTGAAACCATACCATACATCAATTTCCATCATTGCATAAGGATTAGAGAAGATTCCCAAAAACAAAGGCATGTGATTATGTAATGATTGCATTTTTGAATTTATGACAAATTGGTGATTCATCAAAGGAATCTTCTCCCAACCAATTGGAGCTCATTTCTGCAGCCATTTGGTCCCCTAAGATCAAGCAAAACCGAGGGCTAGGGAGTGGTATCAAAGAGCTCATCATTGCACTTGGAATATTCTTTGAATTCCTTCATGGCTAAGAAACCAAACTCACTACACTAAGCAAGCTTACTATGATCAATTGCTCTGAACCAATTGCCTATAAATAGAGGCCTCATTCTCATTCGAAAAACACACCAAAGCAACAGAATTCTTGCTTTCTCTTTTCTTTCTTCATACTTAGTTTTTTCAAAGGTCCTTTGGCAAGAAGACTCGGATTCTTCAAACCAAAGCTCTCTCTTTGAAAATAAGTATTCAAACACATTGAGGGAGGCATTTGGAGGTGATCCAAACCTCTGGAACACTGCTGGGCGTGGAGAATCATCATCTCCACCTCTCATTTGGAGCACTTGCAGTTGGAGGACCACAGAACAATTCAGGAGGTTTCAAGCCAAGCCAATCATCCAGGCACACTCCTCAGGTCATAGTGAAGCTAACCAGATGGCTGCAGCTCATCTGTAACTCCAAATTCAACAACCTCCATGTTCACTTGAAGCTGAAATCGAGGGAGGTCCATAGAGCAATTCAGGAGGATTCAAGCTCCAATAAGCATTCAGTTAGCATCATTGAGTCTCAGGGAAGCTATTGAGATCATTCATTCAAGCCCAGGTGCTCTCTATCATCCTCACGACCTCCATTTTCAGAGGTAAGTTTCTGAACCTCACCTCTTTAATTTAAGCACTCTTTAAGTTAAAGCTCGATTCTATCTTGTTCAGCATCATCAGAGGATTGAAAACCCTCTATCATCATTCATTTATTCATCCTATGCATCATTTAATTTTAAAATTAGGGTTTATGTGTTCTTCGTGTTCATAATGAAATTCGTTAGTTACACTTAGAATAAATGAATTCTGAGCCCATAATCATGTTCCTTGTCCAAAAACGAGTGAGATTGATGTTTACATCATGCCATTTAGTTGAGAAACCAGAGAGTTAGGAATTTGAAAATCTGAAGCTCGAGGAAGAAGATGAACATGGCGCGAGTAAAATTTGAATTTTCTGGCTTATCTGAAAATATAATATATTGAGTGTATATAGTTAACAAGCTGCGCGCGCAGCTCAGTTGGTTAAGTTTTGAAATGTGATCATGAAGGGCGTGGGTTCGAACCTCTCTAGGGCCAAACCAATTTTTTAGCATCCATTTTCATTCTTTTTTTTTATACAAACTTCACACAATTAATAAACTTACCAAATTAAATCATTTTCACTTCATTTTTCACACACTTGCTATTTAATATACTTACTTTGTGAATAATCAAAAAAATCATAAAAATATTATTTATTTCATGCATTTTAATTAGGTTTAAAATAGTATGTTTTAAATGTTTTCTTAAATACTTTAAAATATATATTTTCGTTTTGTTTTAACCTAATTACTTTGTGAAATAATTTTATGATAAAACCCTAAATATTTAGGTCTTAATTGGGTATAGATTTCATCTTTGCCTTAATTAAGTTGACTTTTGTCAATATTCAAAACTGTTTTCAATCTCTGATTAAACGGATGATTAAGGTTTTCAAACAACAAAACCTCGCATCATTCCAAATCATTTTTCAAATTGCTTTTACACCAGTACTGTAAAGTACTGGGCCTCTAATAGAGTGTAAGTCCCAAAAACCTTCTCTTCTTAGCTTGTTTTCAAAACTGTATTTTCAAAATCTTCTTTCTGTTTTCAAAACATTCTTCTGGTATTTGAAGGGCATTATTCCCGGTGAAACTCTTCAGATACCTATGTGACCTTTGTCCATCTTCACTTCTTCTGTTTTCAAAACCATTAACTGTTTATTATATAATATTCAACTGTTATCAACAAAACAACAAAAATCACTGTTGAGGCTCTGTACATACTTCTTCAATGGCCTCCACTCCATCCAGTTTAGGCTTTACAAGCTTTCAATTTACAGTCTTTATTTAAATTACTGTCAAATATAAACTGTGCATATATTAGTTTAGAACTACGTTTGAGTATAAACCTTAGGACAGTTAAACTATATATATATTATAGGAATATGGCCTAGGATTGAGAATGTCTTCCCGGTGAAGGCTCTTTCCTAATTAGAGATCTGTAGTTCAAACCCCCAAGATGAATTATTCCCGGTGAAACATCTTGGTAAAAACCTTAGAATCAAAGAAAATAGGACACATCCACCCAAAGAGGAATTATTCCCGGTGAAACCTCTTACCCATTTGCTTAGAGCCAAAATAAGTTCAAAACTACATAGCTTTCTCTTGTGCTATAACAAGGACCCTCGATTAGCCTCCTCTTGGGCTTTGTACAAGGACCCACAGGCTTCTTAAAAGCATTTCTAGCCTCCTCTTGGGCTTTGTACAAGGACCCACAGGCTTCTTAAAAGCATTTCCAGCTTCCTCTTGAGCTTGTATACAAGTGAAATTCTGGTAAGACAGACTCAGAATGTCATACACAATGTCACGACATCTTTTCTGTCATCAGCTTAGCTGAGGCAGTACATACAGATCCCCCAATTTTTTTATTACTTCTAACATCCAGAAGTCTAGAAGTGTTGGGATCACATATCAGTTCAGTTAACATAAACAAATCTGCTTTGCAGAGATTCTGTGTTAGCACAGTCATTAAATCACACACTGATGTCATGCACGATGTTATGACATCCAAACTGAACTTACAAATAAACAATGCAGAAACATAAACAACACAACAGAATTGTTCACCCAGTTCGGTTCAATCAACCTACTCTGGGGGCATACCAAGCCAGGGATGAAGTCCACTATTAGCAGTATCAATTCAGAGCTAAACTCCCAGTTTACAACTCCTCACTTAATCACTACCCAATGACCCCTCTACCTAGGTTCTCCCTAGATATGGAATATCTCCATTCCACTCCCAATCATAGCAATGATGTCTAGCAGTCAACAGCTCAGCCACTGCATCGACGGCTTAATTACCAACATTCAAAGCACACAAATAAACATATCTTAGAGTTGCTTCAAAGCTTCCTCCAAGCACACAACTCCACTCATTGCTTTACAACTTCTGAGTGAATAAAACAAACCTCTTACCTACAGGCTTCGAGGCACAAATCAGTGACCTTCCCACAAACCGGGAGGTTCACCTACACGGCTAACCCTAATGGTTACATCTTTCTAAACGCCGGCTAGCTTGGTAAACTAGGTTACAAAGTTTCCTATTTATAACCTATTCCCAACTGGACTTGGGCTTACAATCGCAGCATTATTTGCTGTTACAAATCACAGAAAACTTTCTGCTAAAAACAAGGTCTTCAATCATAAGTTTCCTAATTTATCTTCATAATTAGAAACTGCATAATTCTCCAATATTCTAATCTTGATTCTCTTGACCTTTAAACCTGCCACATAGGATTGCATATTATTCCAAGGAATATTCTGCATCTTTTGAGTACTTACTGAATCTTTATATTCCAGCTCAGCAGGCGCGTGACAGCTAAATATAACAGTAACTGCTGTCAAATACTGATGTCACAGAGCATGTCGTGACATTCCATGTTCTGCATAAATCACAGCAAACAGTATTCTTCACTTCAATTCTCAGCTTCTCACATATCAGGGTGCCAAAAGGACAGCCCATGATTTGTTCTATTACTGATGTACAGTCCGCACAATCTTTAGTTTCCCAAAATAAAGACTGAGATAAATAAGGAAACATAATAGAAATAGAATAGAAAATGTAGCAGCTGCTGCTGTCAAACACTGATGTCATGACGTCGAGCATGACATCCAACTCACAGCATGTATTAGCTTACACAACCAGAACCTGCATAACCTTTAACACTACACACCACATGTCATGACCTTAGTCAAGACAACAGAATACACATGAATGTTTTACCACAAAATGCAGCCAATCAAAACATCTACAATCTCCCCATACACATGAATGTTTTACCACAAAATGCAGCCAATCAAAACATCTACAACAAGGACCCATCAGGTTTCTTATAAACATAGGAACAGGTCTTTAGTCACCTTTTAGCCTACCCTGGTGAGTTTTCTTCCAATTTAAACCAGACTTTTAACAAGCCAAGTTTGTCTCAATTTTATATTGAGTACACCTTTTGGAATGAGAGACATGGACAGTCTCTATCACCCTTATCTCCATCAATCTTCCTTAGCAGAGTCTAGGATCCATGTTTGATCATCCTCAGCATGTGTCAGCCTTCATCTTGGGCTTTAAACAAGAAGTCTCCACTAGATAATCTTTCTGCCATCCATTTTTCAACAATAAAATCCCTGGAAAGGGTTAGCCTCCACACATTCCTTCATTTCAATAAAATCCCTGGAAAGGGTTAGCTTCCACACATTCCTTCATTTCAATAAAATCCCTGGAAAGGGTTAGCCTCCACACATTCCTTCATTTCAATAAAATCCCTGGAAAGGGTTAGCTTCCACACATTCCTTCATTTCAATAAAATCCCTGGAAAGGGTTAGCTTCCACACATTCTTTCATTTCAATAAAATCCCTGGAAAGGGTTAGCCTCCAAATCAATCCATCATTTCAATAAAAACCCCTGGAAAGGGTCAGCCTCCAAAAACATGATAAAGTCAGTCTTTTACTAAATAATTTCACCAGCTGAGTCAAAATCCCTGGAAAGGGTTAGCTTCCAAAGAAAAACAGTCTTTTAATAAATAAAACCTCCTCAGTAGAGTCAAAACCAACAAAAACAGTTAGCCTCAACCTTGGGCTTCATACAAGGCACCCAAACAATAAAACTCCCCTGTCAAGAGTCAGCCTCAACCTTGGGCATTGTACAAGGCAGATAATAGAGTCTCCCCAGTGAGTTCTTCATCACTCAGTAGCCACAACCTTGGGCTTTGTACAAGGCAGATAAACCATATTTTCATGTGTCAAAGATTCCTAACACTTAGGATCTTTTCCCCATAGAGTCATCCATACTCAGTTTATTTAAGAGTCAGCCACAACCTTGGGCTTTGTACAAGGCAGAAAATAATGTTTTCCCTAGCTAAAGTCAGCCACAACCTTGGGCTTTGTACAAGGCACATAAAATAGAGTCATTCATTCAATTATCCTCAACAGTTAGCCACAACCTTGGGCTTTGTACAAGGCACATAAATAGAGTCTCCCTAAGTAGAGTCAGCCTCAATTCTGGGCTTTGTACAGAACACAAAAATACCCTGTAATTAATCCCCAGTGGAGTCATCTCCCAGAGTCAATTAATCAATCAAAAAGCCTCAAGCTTGGGCCTCATTCAAGCCAGCTAAAGTCAAATCTTTTATACAGTAGATAGACATAGCTTATCTCTATAGAGAGATATTTTTACTACTCTACCACATTCAAACAAACAAACATTTCAATTTCAATTTCAATCAAAGTCTCCCATTTAGGACTCTGAAAGACATGCTCTGGCACATCCCCAGACTTGTACACTTTCCCTAATTTGGACGAGCATCTTTCTTTCATTTAAGAGGCATCTGACTGGCATACTTGCACACACAAGTAAGGTCCCCCTCTTGAATGAAATGAATCCAGTTATTCTGTCACTCTTTCAAAATGTTTGTGGTAGAATAGTACAAATACCTCTCTGTAAAGATGATCTCATGTCTCTTTACTGTAAACAGAGATTTAATTCCAAGCTTCAACCTTGAGCTTCAAGCAAGGCACCAAAAACAATTAATTTCCCTAGTTAGTTCCCCGAACTACATTAAGCTCTGACTTCCACTAGGGATATGTAGGCATGAGGTTCACAAGGAATCTCAGCGAGCTAATAAAATACCAAAAATAGTCAGTCTGTCTATCTGTCTGTCTTTTATTAAATCAATTCAATTCTCTCTCCTAACACAAAGGAGAAACTTTCCCAATCATTAGCAGCAAACACAATCACAATGACACAGAGAAGGTTCCTGTAGAGTACTACAGATATGTAGGGTGTTTAAACACTTCCCTATGTATAACCGACCTCCCGGACTCCAGAATTTCTAGTCTAGGTGAAATCCCCACACTTAGCAAACTCCTAGGGTTTAGTTGAGATCTTTTTTTCCCTTTCCTACTCGTAGGACCAATAAGAAAGTTCGTGTGATATCGTAGGAAGAACTGAAATTAAATTCATCCCGCCACGGGCGCATTCTCCTTCCAAATTTCGCGTGAAGGGTCTAGCGTGCCGTCCTCCCAAGTGAAACGGGGAGGTAAAAGAAAACGACACCACATTCATCAAAGCTCACTACATTGCTGTTGTAATACTTTAGTGAGTCTAAGCTTAAATCTGTAAGAGAAATATCACAGTTTGTGATTATCGCTTTTAAGAAGCAATTGTAATACTCTTAGAATTTGTTTACATTAAATTGTAAAGGACTAGAGTGATCGGGTTGTGATCAGTATACTCTATGGAAGTCTTAGAAGGTCCCTAAGCAGTTGTTCCTAGAGTGATCGGGTTGTGATCAGTATACTCTAGAGAAGTCTTAGAAGGTCTCTAAGCAGTTGTTCCTAGAGTGATCAAGTTGTGATCAGAAGACTCTAGAAGACTTAGAAGTTGTATAAGTGGAAAACCATTGTAATCTCGTGTGATTAGTGGATTAAATCCTCAGTTGAGGTAAATCACCTTGTATAGGGTGGACTGGAGTAGTTGTTAGTTACCAATTTGTGTAAATATCTTAGGTAATTTTTGGTAACTCTCAAGTCTTTTTGTGGTTAATAAGTAGTATTTTATTGTCATTTGGTATATATATATTCTTATATTTATATTATTGTTGAATAGTTCTTATCTTTGCAATCTATGTTGGATTTTGTAGTTTTTATAGATAATTGGAAGCTTGGACCTTGGAAAAAGCACTTTGAAGATGTTCCAAGACCAAAGCCAAGGATTGCTGAAAAGAGGTAGCGCGCTAAGCGAGGTTGAGCCCGCTAAGCGCGCTTTTGAAGAAAAGAAGGAAGTTCTGGCAGAGAGTTCCGCGCTAAGCGAGGTCTGGAGCCCGCTTAGCGCGGTTGGGCGGTTTGAGCAATTATTGATAGCGCGCTTAGCGGGCTGCACCGCGCTAAGCGCGGTCTGCGAAACTTTGTTTATTTGTTTATGGGCCAGATCACTTTTGAGGGTGTTAGAGATATTTTAGAGAGAAACAAGAGCAATATACACTGTAGCAAATATAGAGTTGAAGATTGGAAGTCTTGATCGTAGATTAATCGCCTTTGATGCTTGTTGATCTTCATCCTTACCTTCTTGTGCAAGCTACCATTCTCATGGATAGCTAAATCCCTTTTGTATCAAGATAAGATGTAATCTTCCTAGCCATTTGTATGTTTTTCTTGTAAATATATGTGTATGAACAAGTGATGATCAATATAGATGGTTTAGTTTGTTTATTAAAGCTTTTCCTTTGGTATAAATGTTTGAGACATCAATGTTTGTATCTAGACCTAACTAATCATCTTTCAAACTATAAGTTGCAGACATGGATTTAGAGTTTGATGTTTACTAAGTATCGGTTCTTAAAACGTTATTTGTATTGTTTAAACGGTGGAGAAATCGTCGGTTAAACAATACGGTAAATCTAACTATATCGTTGCGGACACGGACGATATAGGTGTCGATACGTAATTATATTGATCGTTAGCAAGTTCATAAGCATCTATTTATAAGGAAACATACAAATTTAGGTCGATGAAATCGAATCTTGATACATTTTCTTTAACTTAGAACTTTCATTAATTTACTCTTTGCTACTAAAGGAATTGAATGATCTTTTGCAAACCCAAATTTAAAGTAACATTAACTCAAGACAAAATAGGCTATAGAACGGCGGTGATATCGCAATAATCCCTGTGGATACGATAATAGCGAAAAGTACACCACAATACTATAGCAACAAAATGGCGCCGTTGCCGGGGATTGTTGTTTAGATATTGCAAGCATTGCAATAGTTTGTTTTGTATTGAGTCTTATAATTAATATCTTGTTTCTAAATTTATTTTCCTTGTGTTTGTTAATTTGCTTGGTTAGTTTTTCAGATTACAGTTTATGCGAGGACGTGTACCTGCAGATCAACTCCTTTTTGATCCTGAGATTGAGAGGACTGCTCGTAGAGAGAATAGCAAAACTCGTAGGAGGAGACAACTAGCTAGGGAAAGAAGACAGCAACAAGAGGCATCTTCTTCTTCAACTCCTGTTGAAAACTTGGTTGAGGAAGAAATGGCTGCGGATCCTCCAGCTCGAGGGCCATGTGTTAACAGCCCTCGTCTCAATGCACAATTTGCTCGTGATCAGGCCAATGGGAGAAACTCCGAAATGAAGACGGGGTTACTTCAATTATTATACCAAAATCCGTTCACAGGGGCAGATCACGAGGATCCATTTACTCATCTAACAAAGTTCTACGAGATTGCCGGAACAATTGGTGCTCCGGAAGACCAAGAAGAACAGGTGTTCAGGAGACTTTTTCCTCATTCCTTAATTGGAAAAGCTAAGGAATGGTACCTTGATCAACCTAATAATGTCATGACAAATTGGAACGAGTTAGAAGAGAAGTTCTTGGATCGGTTCTTTCCTCACAATAGGTTCATGGAAGCGAAAACTTCTATTGCGGTGTTCTCTCAAGGTTCGAATGAATCTCTCAATGAAGCATGGGAGAGGTTCAAGTCCATGGTTAGAAAGTGCAAAGGTCATGGGTTTGATGAGTTGTCTCAAATCCATATCTTTAGAAATGGACTCCAACCTCAACCAAAAACTCTTTTAGATGCTACCGCGGGTGGTTCGTTGATGTCAAAAACTGCTGCAGAAGCGATTGCTATCATTGATAGAATGGCTTTGAATGATCATCAAGGGCAACACAACCGTAGTGCATTGCAAAGAAAACCGGGAGTTCTAGAATTGAATACTAGTGATGCAATACTTGCTCAAAACAAGTTATTGACACAACAAGTAGAATTGCTCACTCAACAAATGTCAAAACTCCCTCAACAAATCAAAGAGATAAATGGGAGCCCTTCTAAAAATCAACATGTGATGTGTTGTGAATTGTGTAGGGGTGACCATCAAACTGGTTTTTGTCCTCCACCGGATGAAGAGGTGAATTATGTGTCTAATCCTAATCAAGGATATGGTGGGAGACCACAACAACAACCTTACAACAATAACCAAGGTTACCAACAAAGAGGTAATCAAGGTTATCAACAAGGATGGAGACCGGAAGCGGGCCCATCGAATCGTCAAAATCCTTATCAAGGCGGTTACAATCAACAACCTCAACAAACAAAGCTTTCTATCGAGGACACTCTTAGCCAATTCATGCAATTGCAAATTGCAAGCCAAAAGAGTACGGATGCCGCAATAAAGAACCTTGAAACTCAAGTCGGGCAATTGTCAAAGCAACTTGCCGATCAAAACAAAGGTCCTTTTCCGGCTACTACACAAGAAAATCCTCGTGAGCATTGTAAGTCAATTCTAACTCGTAGCGGTAGAAATATTGATATGGGTGTAGGAGAAATAGTTGAGGAGGAAATTGTTGAGAGTGAAAAAGATAGGGTGATTGAAGTAGAAAAAAATGTTGAGGGTGATTTAGTTGAAAATGAGAAAGAGAAAGAATTAGTGGAAAAAGAAACTCT
Organism: Vicia villosa; assembly: GCF_029867415.1. Lineage (NCBI taxonomy): Eukaryota > Viridiplantae > Streptophyta > Magnoliopsida > Fabales > Fabaceae > Vicia > Vicia villosa. Next base: position 17,654 of record NW_026705574.1, read on the forward strand.
TGAGAAAGTTGTAGAAAAAGAGAGAAAAAAATTGAGTGTGAGTGAAAAGGGAAAGAAGAAGGTGGATGATTCTATACAAGTGAAGAAATTACCTTACCCTCCCGGTCCGTCAAAGAAAGAAGATGCAAAGCACTATGCTCGGTTCTTGGACATTTTTAGCAAGTTGCAAATCAATGTTCCTTTTTCCGAAGCATTAGAGCAAATGCCGATGTATGCAAAATTCATCAAAGACATCATCACTAAGAAGAGAAGATTCTTGGATCCGGAGGTAGTAACGGTGAGCTCTTGTTGTAATGCGTTAATTCAACGCACTACTCCGATAAAATCAAATGATCCTGGGCGGGTAACCTTACCGGTGTCTATTGGAAATGTCCACATAGGCAAAGGTTTGGTAGATACCGGTTCTAGCATTAATTTGATCCCATTGTCTATGGTGAGAAGATTAGGAATCAACGATTTGAAGCCGACAAGAATGACGTTATCATTAGCAGATAAATCCACAGCTCATCCTCATGGAGTTGCGGAAGACTTGCTTGTCAAGGTTGACAAATTTTGGTATCCTGTTGATTTTATCGTCATAGACATGGAAGAAGATCCTGAGATTCCATTGATCTTAGGAAGGCCTTTTATGAAGACGGCCCGAATGATGATAGATATTGATGATGGCTTAATGAAATTAAGGTACCAAGATGAAGAATTATGTCTTGATCTCTTTGAAGCCATCAAGCATCCTAATGATGAGGATGATTGTTTTAGAATCGATGCTACCGAAAGAGCTATTATGAAAGTGGAGAATCAAATGCACTTGTCAAATCCTCTTGAGAAGACTTTAATGGAAGCTCTTGAAGTTCTCACCAAAGATCAAGAGAAAGAAATTGAAGATTGCTTGAGAAATTTAGAGGCTTGTGAGGAGATGAATCCATTTGAAACTCAAATTGAAGAGTTGAAGGATGAACCTAAAGTTGAAGAGCAAAAGGTGGAGTTGAACGTGTTACCGTCTCACTTGAAATACGTGTTTCTCGGTGACAATTCTACTAAGCCGGTTATCATTAATAGTGGTTTGTCTAACAAGGAAGAGCATCGATTGAAGGAAGTGTTGACAAAGAATCAAGAAGCAATAGGATGGGTTTTATCCGACTTGAAGGGTATTAGTCCAGCCTATTGTATGCATAAGATTATGTTAGAAGATGATTTTCGGCCCGTGGCACAACCTCAAAGGCGATTGAATCCAACTATGAAAGAAGTTGTTAGAAAAGAGGTTGTGAAGTTATTAGAGGCGGGTATGATTTATCCCATCTCCGATAGCGAATGGGTGAGCCCGGTGCATGTGGTTCCTAAGAAGGGTGGATTGACAGTTGTCATACCCCAAATTTGTCCTACCCTTTACTTTTAACTGGCTTAAGCTTCACATTTCATCTGCATACTTCCCATTAGGTCATATAACGCATCGTGCATTCATTAATCAATAAACATGGCACTGGGAATCAAGGATCTAAAACAAAAATTAGGGTTGCTACTTCGCTCAAGCTTGTCTTTTATGATTCTTCTTTGAGTCAGTGCGAAGTTGAGGTTTTGAAATATGGGTATTGCGGACTCCTTTCTCATCATACTATGGGGACTACTTCTTCATCCCGAATTCTTCAATTACTTGCACCACAATTCAAACTGTTTGGGGCCTTCTAGTGTTATGCTCAAGATCTAGACACGTGTTTATGACTACCAGTGGATTTCAGAGTTTGTTGTGGTTACGATGTGGATCATCTCATGTTTGGGGTTTCGCTCGTTATTCGAGCTTCGGTTTGTGATTATTAATGATGTGGCAAGTCATATTAGGAGATTTAGACGATGGTCGGAACGGTACAAGGAGTTTGCTTAGGGTCGATAAAGCGAGAAGCATTCGACAAAGCATGCCCAAGTGCCTTTGATTTTTCACGGGTGGCTATTGTTACATTTCCCTGGGTGGGTCATTGATTGGGGGGCACGGATTCAAGGTTTTCATTCAGGAGAGAATTTGAATTTCAAATGCCCAAATTGGAGGGAATGGTTTCATTAGTTGAAACAAATTAGTATTGCACTTCATATATCATTACAAGAAAAGGATCTAAGTCTTCATAATGATATTTCAAGCCAAATTGTCACAACCTCGTCACACAAAATCATACATGAAAATACGCCACTGAAAATGTCATTCACATACACTCGAATCCCATACAAAACACACTTTCCGCTAATACATCCAGATCCGTCCATTACTATGTCAAAAAATATACACAAAGAGAAGCTACAAAGAATACAAGAAAGTCTATCCTAATGTTCATTTGTTCTCTAGGCGTCAATCACTGTTCAGTCATCATGTTCCCATCTTCTTCATGACTTCCCAATCTTCATGTTCCTATCTCCCTCATTTTCCTATCTTCCAGACCCAATAAAATCCCTTGCACCTGCAAACAAAACCGCATTCAGTCCCACATCATATATTCAAATTCAAACCAAGAAAAAACAATCAGAATTTTAAAACCATAAAAAAACCCTGTTGCCCAATACACTCCGAGTCACCCAGAACCAAACAACAACTTGACCTCCTAAAACCAGTTAGTTAATTCTGCTTTGCTTCAGTTAACCAATTTCTCTTCACAAATAAGCTCACTTCAAAATCACATGACTAATCTAGCACCAGTTCGAAGGAACCTACAGTATATACATCATCCTTAACACTACAGCCTCCAACTAACTAGTTAACCTTCATACAATCTAACCAAAGTTTGCAAGCCCGCATCAAACTAAAAAAGGCAGAGTTCACATAAAGGGAAGCACACAATTGTTTCACATTCAAACTAAACCATGCTGCTACTTCATCATCACTACCAGACTCACAAGCAATCCAAAACCTCTTCTATGCTGCCAACCTTGGAGAAAACCCTGCACTCAAAAGAAGAATGACAGCGTATTCAATATGTAGCCGGCTATCAACGAAAATAGAAGAGAGAAATTCCTTGTTTGTTTAGCTGACAACCTGCATAATTCAGAACCTAAATTCAGCCCCACACGAATGCTACAACACAAAAAACTGCAGCCAGCACAGTCATACACAAATATACATTTCTAAATCTATTTTTCGTAAGCTCCAATTTTCCTCGTTGAGCATGTCATTCCTTTGTGCCAAAACTCTGCCCCTTGTACTCTTTAATCCTATACCAGCCTGCACAAAAATCCCGAAATCCATACATTTCAATCAAAAACAATAAGCTGCATACATGCCATAACAGTCCCACATAATCAAAAGCAATACATCCTAACAATCCTGACACTCTTTTCATCCTAACCTAAAATCATCAAACCAGAAAAAACCAATTTCAAGTCAACACATACACAATTCAAACAGCCTGCTAACAGTAGCACTAGCCCTGGTTCTAAACTAATTATGTGTAAATACAGCATCAAGGAAATACAGAGCTAAGCATATCTTAAGTACGAGAAGGAGCAAAACTCACCGGTAACGGTTTCATGGCAAGCAATCTGATAAGCCCTAACATAATTCCAAGAGCAGCTTCCGGTATAGTCACTAACAGCACTAATTCAACTAACAGAAAATCAGAAAACAGAAGAAACAGTTCAAGGCATTCATGTACCAAAATCATTAACAACCAGCATTAACATACCTTCTAGTAGTCCCACATTCAAGAAATTGGAAAAAACTCATTATAAGCTGTAATTCAGGCCCCACACCCAAGAATTCACCATCATTCCTTAATCATTGGCAATATATAAACGCTTCCGCAGTCACCATTCGACAAAAAAGAAAAAAAAAGCACAAGCTTCCTCATCGTTTCGCTTGCAAACGTTGAAAGAAGAAGTGCATAGTTAAAAGTTCAAACACCCGCCATAACCGCCATTCTCACCCTCTGCCACTTCATTCTCCATCTTCATCTTCTCTACACACACAATTCTTCTCACTCTCTGCAACTACTCTCTTCACCTTCAATCTTAGCACCCTCATCTTCTTCACAACCTCATCCATCAAACCACGATTTTTTTTATCATCATTCGACCACAAACCTGCAACGAGAGGTTGCTAAAAATCTTTTCGAAAATCTGCATTCCCTCTTCAACTTGAACTTCTTCATTCATCTTCTTCTTCAATTCATCAGCTTCTTCTCTCTTCATTGCCAAAGCTCTTCAATCCTCCTCAGTTCAATCACCGACACAAAAATCAGAAGAGAGATAGGAGGAGTTCGGATAACAGAAAAATCGGAAAAAAGAAGATCATAATAGAAAAGGAAGCGTGTAACTAACCCCTGAGCTGATTCCGCAATCTTCAAATCTCCTGCAAAATCTTCAATCTGAAGTTTTCTTCCTCCAATCTCTTTCTTGCGCAACTTCAACGACCTTCATCGTCATCATTCTCGCACCATTCGAGTTCCGATTAGTGAACAGCAACAACACCAAACGCAAGAATCCATCATCACATCCCAATTGCAGCGATTACACAGCATCCACCATCGTTTTGCTGTTATCAGGTTGTTTGAATCAAAGTCGGAGGGTGAATCGGAGATACGCGAAAGCGGTGAAGTAGAGGGACGAGGTGACGATGACGGTTTCGTGTGCCAGATCCACGGTGGCTAGCGAGTTGATCGGACAGAAGGAGCGGCGCTGTTGAGTTCGTAGGAGGGAAGAACGTGAGACTCGAAAAGGTCACAATTTCTTGACCTAGTTCCTCTTTCTTTTACTCCAATCTGCATTAATGTTGATCTTAACCGGGGTAATTAACAGTTAATTTGTTTATTAATATGAAAGTAATTGAATTTAGCTGCTAATCTGAAGTTTGTGATTAATTGACAAAGAATCTAAACATTGATCAAGATAATAGTCTTGTGATGCCTTGGATCAACCATTGGGCCTTTGATCGAAATTCACTGTACACACACCCCCCATTGGCCCAGTTTTTGACAAAGAATTAATGCTGAACAAAAATCACCTTTGGGCCCTCCATTGGGTCTGCGCCCCTATTTGCTATTGCACCACTATTTTCAACACAAACCCCCTGGCCCATATAGAACTTAGTTTTTTTTTACATAGTTTTTCTCTATTTCCTTTTGTGATAAAACAATAAAACCAACAAAAATTTGTTAGACTTTTAGATCTTTTTTTTGGAATTAATTTTGGTTCCTTTAATTGACATTTTTCATAATAAAGAAAACTCATAAAATAGTAGAGTTTTAGGTTGATTTTGACATTAATCTTTTGAACTCATTTCTTTCATAAAAACCATAAAAAATAATAGGTCCTTTAATTCACTTTTGTGCTACATTTTGACTTGTTCTTTTCTATGCCTTTGTACTATTCTCGATATCTACTTAGCACTTTAATTTCCATGTTCTTCTATTCCTAACCTTAGGTAGAAACCATGATAATAATAAGTAGAAATTCCCATTCATATTAGGCTAGTTTTCTTAGGCTAGTTCTTTTTCTTTTACAACTCTAAAACATCTAAAAATACTTGAATAAATTTCCCATAAAAAACACCAAGAAAACTCATAAAAAATGACTAATAAATACTTTGACTAATAAAAAGGGAATGGAAGCTTGTAACTTCTCTTGCTTAAGGGATGTTCGAGTGCTTGTGGCTCCCTTGCTTAAGGGTTCCATTCAGGCGTAAGTTCCCAACCTCTAAAAAACACAAACCAAAGAGTAACTCGAGTTTCCCTTGCTTAAGGGATTTCCTCGAAACACCCAAACTCTCTCTCTCTTCTCTCGCTTTCTTAAGGGCACTGTTATTTCCGCTCCATTGCACCCTAGGCTGTCCCCTTGTGCAAGAGCGCGAACGTTAACGCCGCCCAACTAAAAAACACAAAAACAAACGAAACTATGGAGCCGAACTACGGCGCTCTGATTCCTGAAAAGGATACGTAGGCATCAAGTCGCGGGGCTTGAACGAGCACACTTGTAAATATTCCTTCTTTTCCCCGTATTTCTTTTGCATGCATTCGCATATAGACATAGACATAATACACACCCTTTAGATAGAAACAAACATAGGTGGATACCATCGAGTACGATGGGCGTGAGGGGTGCTAATACCTTCCCCTCGCGTAACCGACTTCCGTACCTTGATTCTCTGGTCGCAAGACCCTGTTCTTTCCTTTGTTAGGTTTTCTGATATTCCTTTCCCTTATGGGATAAATATATTGGTGGCGACTCTGTTCATTTTTCGCGAGCGTGCGACAGCTGGCGACTCTGCTGGGGATTACCTAAGCAAGTCGATCCTAGCCTTTGTTTGTTTTATTTTTATTGGGTGTTTACTTGTTTTTATGTCTATATCTTGTATATATGTTTGCATGTTTTCTGCTTGCATATCATGTTTATTTCTGTTTGCACATTATGCATATGGATTATATTTTGTGTTCCTTGGGGTCTTCTGTTCTGTTTTGCAGGTGGGGGGGTTTTGAGGTAAAAGGCCCACTACCCAGGCCAAGTGACACATAGGATTAGCGTGGATGCTCATGTTGACTACCGTAGCGCTTGCTATGGATGAGTTCAATATGGGGTACCACAACTGGGCGAGGTTCTTTCATGGAACACTGTGTCTGGCACGCTTGTTGCCTCAAACACTTTGTACCCCATGGGAACTGTAGACCCTAGTGACCATTAGGGACCACCTGTCCGTGTCTAGACTACATACCCGTGAGATTGGGGTGGGACAGGAAACCTTGGCTCCTACATACCATTACTTCTTCATACTCGAGGTTGGACCTTTATTTGGTCCATTCTCCTGGTGCTTGATATTCTGGTATTCCAAAAAGGCGTCGAACCTTTGATCCTGTGACATTTGGCCTGTACAGAGGTTTCATATCAGTTATTCAGAGGATTGTACAGTGGTTACTAAGATTATATGGACCTTGATCCCATGCCTTTGCATTGCATACCATCATTGCTTCATCCACTTCATTTGTGAGGGATCCTAAAGTCTAATTCTAAAAAAAAAGGGAGAAAAAGAAAAAGGAAATAGAAAATCAAAAAAAAAAAAAAGCCTTGATTCCAAAAAAGAGATAAAAAAAAGAAAACAAAAGTGTATGAAAAGACTTTAGGATCTCCCATAAATGAAAGAGGCATTCATACTATCATGCATTTCATGGTTCTCTCAGAGGCTTATGGGACCCTTTCTATTCAGATTGCAAGATCAACAACAGATTTGACTTCTCACCGCCACGAATCCAAGATCAACTATGGAACAACTCCGTGAGGAAGTGGATGAGATGAGGGAACAAATGGGTCATCTTATGTTGGAGATGCAAGACTTGGTCCATAATCAGGATGCACTAAAGGAGGAAAATAGTCAGTTGAAGACTCAATTGAGCTTGGTCATGGAAGTTCTGAAGACGGTACTAAGAAAGGAAAGTGATGTTGTTCCTGCTACTGCAACAGAAATTGTTGACTCCTTCTCTTCAATAGGATCTCTTTTCACTCATGGAATGCCTCAGGGAGCCCTCCCTCAATTTCAAGTGTCGTTACCTCCACGTCAATCTGTTCATGTCCCAAGAATGAATCAAGGAGGCCAAACGTGTGGGAAAAAGCCTAAGATACCTCAGAGGCTTATCAATCCAATCCCGATACCTTATGCTCAGTTACTTCCCCGTTTGTTGGAGCTTCAGTTGGTTGAGCTACGAGAATTGGCCACGCCTGAAAAGCTTCCCCCCAACTTTGATACCAATGCTCGATGCGAGTTCCATTCTGGGGCACCTGGCCATGATGTTGAGAATTGTAGGGCGCTGAAACATCAAGTCCAAGATCTCATTGAGTCAAGAGTGATTTTGTTCACCCCCGAGGGTATGATTGTTCAAGGAAATAGGGTTCCATATGTAGTGGAAGGAAATGTTGATTCATACTCCTATGTTGAATCTACTTCAAATCAGAAGCACAATGCACCATCCCGGATTCCATATCTTCCACTTTATCAATCTCTGATTGTTTCACAGCCAAATCAAAAGGGGAAAACACCTGAGCAGATTGAGTATTTGAATCATCAACAACCCCACATGATCCAACCACACCTGGTTCAGTATCCGCCACAAAAGCAATATGTTCCACATCAACAAGGCCATCTGAATCAGTGTCCACCTAGAAGTAATCTGGGACGGAGAAATGCTCCTTTGGACCAGATCCCTATGACATACAGTAAACTTCTGCCGTATCTAGTTCGAAGCTCATTGGTGGTTCCCAAATATCTGAAGCCTCCACCACGTCCATTTCCACCTGGGTATGACCCTAATGCGCAATGTGGGTATCACGCTGGATCAATAGGGCACTCCACTGAAGATTGCAACGCTTTCAAAGCCAAAGTACAAACATTGATTGACGAGAGGTATATAACCCTTCAAGGAGGAAACATGTGTGTGAATGGATTTCTCTTGCCCGAGTAAGCGCCCGGATTTCAGAAAATCTCCAAAAAAAAAAAAAAAAAAAAAAAAAAAAAGAGAAGAATAAGCCCAGAAGGAGTCAAGTCTCCTCAACTATGGCAATCATCATTTCATTTCCGTATTCTCATTTCAGTACTCCCTGTTTTGTTGAAGACTACTTCCTTGTCTGAATTCGTCGGTATGATAATAATGAAAGCACCACAAATTCTCGAGCAACTCTGTCAGAATCTTTTTCAAAAAGTAATCAAGAAGGTTTTGTAGAAGCATCTCTCATTCTCAAGGTTCTTATGCTCAGTTGTATCCGTGGAGGTTGGTGTTTCAGTTGGTGTTTGAGCTCTCCTTGCAACAAGTAACTTCTCTAAGTTTGGTGATCACGCAAAGTTCCTCCATGTTTGACGGCAAATAATTCTTCAATGAATATGCTTGGGGCTCCCGCACGAGGGATAAGCAAGACATACTCTTATCTTGAGCATTGCCTCACTCGCATTGCTCGAATCCCTAAAGTAAGAGAAAAAAGAAAAAAGGCTTACGACTCTTGGGTGATTTTGTTGGAGTTTTTTATGGAGTAATCTGAAGTGTTTGGAAGGAACTGCAGAAAGTATTCAAGCTCAACAAGTCCAGACGGAGTCAAGTCTCCTCAACAACGACACCCATTTAGTTTCTTACTGCATTCTCATTGTAATTTTCCATTTGTTTGTTTAAGCATTTATAGCATGTAAAAACTTGTTAATTTCTGAATGAAAATAAAATACATTGTTTATGTTTGTCTTGAAGAAACCCATTCGTTTTCACTCATAAAATGTTTTTGGCATTACGATACCAACTTTACTAATCGCTTGCTTAGGCAAAAAGCTGAGGGAGAATGATGAAAAATAAAAATGAAAAATCTCTAATCATGTGTTTTCGAATAAAAACCCTACTGAGGATGTACAGGCATTGTTTCAAATCCCCAAACACCGGAGATATAAGGGAGATAGACCCTCAATAACCCCTTTGAGCCTGGAAGTAGGAGTTTCTTTTCTAATCATAAAGAACCCTTATTTTAACCTTGGGGCAGGGTAGCGTTCATTTGACTTGATCGAGTGTTCAAAACTCACCAAAAGGATATGCATCTAAGGATACAACAATGGTTATCCTTCAAAAGGTTGAGGAATTTCAAAACCGCAATGATTATCCTTATTCCATCAAGAGGTCAAAAGAGGACGATGCCTCAATGGTTATCCCTCATCAATCAGAGAATGAGGCAGTCACAATATTTCAAACAAATCGAGAGCAACACGATATCACACGACTTGTTCAAAAAAGGAGAATAAAAAAAAGAGAGCCCGCTAAGTCAATAACATGAAAATAAGTGACTTAGGCAAAAGTTAGGGCATCCCGCTGGACTCCAAAATAAAATTCAAGAGAATTTGTCCAGGCAAAAGTTAGGGAAATCAGAAGCGAAAAATAAGGATTACAAAATAAAAATCCTTATCAAAAGAACAAAGTCGTGTGATCAGACACCAAAAATGCAAGATGAAGTGACTGCCATGTCCAAAAAACCTCATTGATTCCTCAACCATCCCAAATTCCTTGTGAGGAATGAACACTCATGTCGAGTTAATTGAACCTAGGAATGGAGAACATCACGAAGGGGGTGGGTACCAAATAATTTTGAGCCTAAAATCCTTTGTTTTCTGAAAACCGTGAACCTGGCCAAATTACAACCCCTAAAAGTCCTAATTGAAGTAGGGTTTATTTTGAAAGCGCACTCCGATGAGATAGCGTTTAACTGACTCCCAATGAAGCGAGACTCCTATCCATGTTGGTATCGTATGCTTGCTTTATCTTCCATATGCAAAAATCAAGGTTGTGACAACTAGTGATTCGGTCACAAGAGGTTGCAACCTCATTTCATAAAAAGTTTTACAAAACTTCAAGACTAACATAGGCTTTGCATTAGAATCATCATTCTTAGAATTAACATTCTTTTGCATACAAATATGTGCTTAACATCAAGGAAATTACCATGGTGAGAATCAGTGAGTAACTTGACTATGACAAAATACAAGAGACTTGAGAACTCCGAGGAGTAGAAGCTGATCATCTTAAATGTTGACCATTAAGGGGCAAGTTATCTAAAGAACATTGTTGGGCATGAACAGTTGATGCATTCTTTGATTACTCTGAGGAGAAGAGTTTGGGGACTCCGTTGAGCGTGGTAAAGCTGTTTCCACGTTTGCTTGACTTCAAAACAAGGAAAGATTGAGGATTCTAGTCAGAGGTACCTAATCAGGGGCAATTAAGTCGAGGCTTGACCTCTCAAATTCAGCATAGCTGGGGCAATCACGTCGAGATTCGACAAATCTCTCCAAGGATCCACTGGGGTAATTTCCTTCATGGGTCGTGAAACTTGGGGCACGATCTTCTGAGATTTATTTGTCCCCTCTCTAATCATAGGAGTTTATTTCTCATGAAATCCTGGGTCTCTCCCCAAGCATGGACTTTATTTCTCCCGAGAGTTTGTTCCATTCCTCGAGCATAGGAGTTTATTTCTCCTAGGAGTCGTCCTGCTTCCCCAACCAAGGCTCGTTACCTGGATTTCTCATCCCTAACATGGTGAATCGAGGGAATCTCATCAAACTGAAAATCCTCCAAGCAGTAGCACATGGTGAGAAGTCAGAAATCATTCTTCAAGTCAAAGAAGGGGCATCTTACAAAGCCCAATATCTATTGGCACCTCCACATGGTCCTTAACACTAAGGGGATTCTCCCTGGTGTTTATCTCATTAATGCCTTTATTTGGTACTCTGCATATAGTATTCACTGCATATAACATTGCATCCTCAAAAGCGTAGCATATCCATCAAAATGGAGCATTACGCCACAGAAAAATTCAAACATGCATACAAAGCATAAGCCAGATAATACCAATCATCCCTCAACCAAGACAATATTACATCCCCACAGAGATGTTGTCCTTACAAACTCCCATTGATATCTGCTACTACATTTCAAATCTCCTTAAGCCACGGTGCCAATACTTGGTTTCTTCGATCCCCAAAAAGAAGTCTCATGTTCTCTCCACAATGTGAATCGGACACAATGTCTTTCTTCGTCAGAATAGTTGTCTCCGAGGTTATTGCCCGTGTGCTGCGTGCAAATTAGAGTGCGAATGAGGGTGGGCATTCAACCCATCTCATTTTTCAATCGTTTGAGTAACCATACTTGGTGTGTGGTAATTCGAACGATTGCCACTCTTGAAGAGTTACACCCCGCCTTTGGCCTGTGGGATTATTGTAATTCTTATGCTCCGCAAGCATCACAATCTCCGTGTTCTCCAATCTCCTTATCGAGTCTAGTCGTCACTAGTCTTGTTGTGGTTATTTCCCGCATATTGCGTGCAGATTAGAGTGCGAATGAGGGTGGGCATTCAACCCATCTCATTTTTCAATCGTTTGAGTAACCATCCTTGGTGTGTGGTAATTCGAACGATTGCCACTCTTGAAGAGTTACACCCCGCCTTTGGGCCTGAGGGATTATTGTAATTCTTATGCCTCGCAAGCATCAACATCTTCGTGATTATGTCTTTTTGATCGAGTCTAGTCGTCACTAGTCTCCGTGGTCCCTTCCCCCGTATGGGAAAACGTTTTAAGCCCAGTTTCCGACCTGGCAAACCCTTTCAAAGCCCAACTCTAACCTGGCAACCCCTTTTAAGAAACCAATCTTCAGCCTGGCAAACCATGTCAAACCCAATTCCTCTTTTGTCCCCTGATGTCGGGTCGATGTTGAGTCATAGATCGCCACGAGATCTTATTCCCCCTAAAGTGTGGAAGATCGCACGAGATCTTCTTTCGATGTTGAGTCATAGATCGCCACGAGATCTTATTCCTCCTAAAGTGTGGAAGATCGCACGAGATCTTCTTTCGATGTTGAGTCATAGATCGCCACGAGATCTTATTCCCCCTAAAGTGTGGAAGATCGCACGAGATCTTCTTTCGATGTTGAGTCATAGATCGCCACGAGATCTTATTCCGCCTAAAGTGTGGAAGACCGCACGAGGTTTTCTTTCGATGTTGAGTCATAGATCGCCACGAGATCTTATTCCCCCTAAAGTGTGGAAGATCGCACGAGATCTTCTTTCGATGTTGAGTCATAGATCGCCACGAGATCTTATTCCTCCTAAAGTGTAGTTGATCGCCACGAGATCTTCTTTCGATGTTGAGTCATAGATCGCCACGAGATCTTATTCCCTTTTCTTCTGTTGACGAGTTGATCGCCACGAGATCTTCTCGATGTTGGGTCATAGATCGCCACGAGCTCTTATTCCCTTTTCTTCTGTTGACGAGTTGATCGCCACGAGATCTTCTCGTTGAGTCATAGATCGCCACGAGATCTTATTCCCTTTTCTTCTGTTGACGAGTTGATCGCCACGAGATCTTCTCGATGTTGAGTCGTAGATCGCCACGAGGTCTATTCCTTTCAGTCATTGTCTCATACAACCATTTCCATTGAGAACCTGTATTGGCACCGTTACCATGTTACAAGCTATCACCATTCAACCATTACTCACTGTAAATTCTTCCACCTGAAAAAAGAAAAAACATTTCTCTTTCCCCAGCAGATATCAAAACAAAAAAAAATCACTAACTCACACACTAAGAAATAAGGATAACAATCACACCAACTTCTTTGTGGGACAAATTTCTGGTACTTTGATATTTAATCTTCTTCTACGTTGAAGGTTCGAAAGGCTAACGCCAATCTCACTTTCAAGTATAAGACGATTAAATAGGGGCAGCTGTCATACCCCAAATTTGTCCTACCCTTTACTTTTAACTGGCTTAAGCTTCACATTTCATCTGCATACTTCCCATTAGGTCATATAACGCATCGTGCATTCATTAATCAATAAACATGGCACTGGGAATCAAGGATCTAAAACAAAAATTAGGGTTGCTACTTCGCTCAAGCTTGTCTTTTATGATTCTTCTTTGAGTCAGTGCGAAGTTGAGGTTTTGAAATATGGGTATTGCGGACTCCTTTCTCATCATACTATGGGGACTACTTCTTCATCCCGAATTCTTCAATTACTTGCACCACAATTCAAACTGTTTGGGGCCTTCTAGTGTTATGCTCAAGATCTAGACACGTGTTTATGACTACCAGTGGATTTCAGAGTTTGTTGTGGTTACGATGTGGATCATCTCATGTTTGGGGTTTCGCTCGTTATTCGAGCTTCGGTTTGTGATTATTAATGATGTGGCAAGTCATATTAGGAGATTTAGACGATGGTCGGAACGGTACAAGGAGTTTGCTTAGGGTCGATAAAGCGAGAAGCATTCGACAAAGCATGCCCAAGTGCCTTTGATTTTTCACGGGTGGCTATTGTTACATTTCCCTGGGTGGGTCATTGATTGGGGGGCACGGATTCAAGGTTTTCATTCAGGAGAGAATTTGAATTTCAAATGCCCAAATTGGAGGGAATGGTTTCATTAGTTGAAACAAATTAGTATTGCACTTCATATATCATTACAAGAAAAGGATCTAAGTCTTCATAATGATATTTCAAGCCAAATTGTCACAACCTCGTCACACAAAATCATACATGAAAATACGCCACTGAAAATGTCATTCACATACACTCGAATCCCATACAAAACACACTTTCCGCTAATACATCCAGATCCGTCCATTACTATGTCAAAAAATATACACAAAGAGAAGCTACAAAGAATACAAGAAAGTCTATCCTAATGTTCATTTGTTCTCTAGGCGTCAATCACTGTTCAGTCATCATGTTCCCATCTTCTTCATGACTTCCCAATCTTCATGTTCCTATCTCCCTCATTTTCCTATCTTCCAGACCCAATAAAATCCCTTGCACCTGCAAACAAAACCGCATTCAGTCCCACATCATATATTCAAATTCAAACCAAGAAAAAACAATCAGAATTTTAAAACCATAAAAAAACCCTGTTGCCCAATACACTCCGAGTCACCCAGAACCAAACAACAACTTGACCTCCTAAAACCAGTTAGTTAATTCTGCTTTGCTTCAGTTAACCAATTTCTCTTCACAAATAAGCTCACTTCAAAATCACATGACTAATCTAGCACCAGTTCGAAGGAACCTACAGTATATACATCATCCTTAACACTACAGCCTCCAACTAACTAGTTAACCTTCATACAATCTAACCAAAGTTTGCAAGCCCGCATCAAACTAAAAAAGGCAGAGTTCACATAAAGGGAAGCACACAATTGTTTCACATTCAAACTAAACCATGCTGCTACTTCATCATCACTACCAGACTCACAAGCAATCCAAAACCTCTTCTATGCTGCCAACCTTGGAGAAAACCCTGCACTCAAAAGAAGAATGACAGCGTATTCAATATGTAGCCGGCTATCAACGAAAATAGAAGAGAGAAATTCCTTGTTTGTTTAGCTGACAACCTGCATAATTCAGAACCTAAATTCAGCCCCACACGAATGCTACAACACAAAAAACTGCAGCCAGCACAGTCATACACAAATATACATTTCTAAATCTATTTTTCGTAAGCTCCAATTTTCCTCGTTGAGCATGTCATTCCTTTGTGCCAAAACTCTGCCCCTTGTACTCTTTAATCCTATACCAGCCTGCACAAAAATCCCGAAATCCATACATTTCAATCAAAAACAATAAGCTGCATACATGCCATAACAGTCCCACATAATCAAAAGCAATACATCCTAACAATCCTGACACTCTTTTCATCCTAACCTAAAATCATCAAACCAGAAAAAACCAATTTCAAGTCAACACATACACAATTCAAACAGCCTGCTAACAGTAGCACTAGCCCTGGTTCTAAACTAATTATGTGTAAATACAGCATCAAGGAAATACAGAGCTAAGCATATCTTAAGTACGAGAAGGAGCAAAACTCACCGGTAACGGTTTCATGGCAAGCAATCTGATAAGCCCTAACATAATTCCAAGAGCAGCTTCCGGTATAGTCACTAACAGCACTAATTCAACTAACAGAAAATCAGAAAACAGAAGAAACAGTTCAAGGCATTCATGTACCAAAATCATTAACAACCAGCATTAACATACCTTCTAGTAGTCCCACATTCAAGAAATTGGAAAAAACTCATTATAAGCTGTAATTCAGGCCCCACACCCAAGAATTCACCATCATTCCTTAATCATTGGCAATATATAAACGCTTCCGCAGTCACCATTCGACAAAAAAGAAAAAAAAAGCACAAGCTTCCTCATCGTTTCGCTTGCAAACGTTGAAAGAAGAAGTGCATAGTTAAAAGTTCAAACACCCGCCATAACCGCCATTCTCACCCTCTGCCACTTCATTCTCCATCTTCATCTTCTCTACACACACAATTCTTCTCACTCTCTGCAACTACTCTCTTCACCTTCAATCTTAGCACCCTCATCTTCTTCACAACCTCATCCATCAAACCACGATTTTTTTTATCATCATTCGACCACAAACCTGCAACGAGAGGTTGCTAAAAATCTTTTCGAAAATCTGCATTCCCTCTTCAACTTGAACTTCTTCATTCATCTTCTTCTTCAATTCATCAGCTTCTTCTCTCTTCATTGCCAAAGCTCTTCAATCCTCCTCAGTTCAATCACCGACACAAAAATCAGAAGAGAGATAGGAGGAGTTCGGATAACAGAAAAATCGGAAAAAAGAAGATCATAATAGAAAAGGAAGCGTGTAACTAACCCCTGAGCTGATTCCGCAATCTTCAAATCTCCTGCAAAATCTTCAATCTGAAGTTTTCTTCCTCCAATCTCTTTCTTGCGCAACTTCAACGACCTTCATCGTCATCATTCTCGCACCATTCGAGTTCCGATTAGTGAACAGCAACAACACCAAACGCAAGAATCCATCATCACATCCCAATTGCAGCGATTACACAGCATCCACCATCGTTTTGCTGTTATCAGGTTGTTTGAATCAAAGTCGGAGGGTGAATCGGAGATACGCGAAAGCGGTGAAGTAGAGGGACGAGGTGACGATGACGGTTTCGTGTGCCAGATCCACGGTGGCTAGCGAGTTGATCGGACAGAAGGAGCGGCGCTGTTGAGTTCGTAGGAGGGAAGAACGTGAGACTCGAAAAGGTCACAATTTCTTGACCTAGTTCCTCTTTCTTTTACTCCAATCTGCATTAATGTTGATCTTAACCGGGGTAATTAACAGTTAATTTGTTTATTAATATGAAAGTAATTGAATTTAGCTGCTAATCTGAAGTTTGTGATTAATTGACAAAGAATCTAAACATTGATCAAGATAATAGTCTTGTGATGCCTTGGATCAACCATTGGGCCTTTGATCGAAATTCACTGTACACACACCCCCCATTGGCCCAGTTTTTGACAAAGAATTAATGCTGAACAAAAATCACCTTTGGGCCCTCCATTGGGTCTGCGCCCCTATTTGCTATTGCACCACTATTTTCAACACAAACCCCCTGGCCCATATAGAACTTAGTTTTTTTTTACATAGTTTTTCTCTATTTCCTTTTGTGATAAAACAATAAAACCAACAAAAATTTGTTAGACTTTTAGATCTTTTTTTTGGAATTAATTTTGGTTCCTTTAATTGACATTTTTCATAATAAAGAAAACTCATAAAATAGTAGAGTTTTAGGTTGATTTTGACATTAATCTTTTGAACTCATTTCTTTCATAAAAACCATAAAAAATAATAGGTCCTTTAATTCACTTTTGTGCTACATTTTGACTTGTTCTTTTCTATGCCTTTGTACTATTCTCGATATCTACTTAGCACTTTAATTTCCATGTTCTTCTATTCCTAACCTTAGGTAGAAACCATGATAATAATAAGTAGAAATTCCCATTCATATTAGGCTAGTTTTCTTAGGCTAGTTCTTTTTCTTTTACAACTCTAAAACATCTAAAAATACTTGAATAAATTTCCCATAAAAAACACCAAGAAAACTCATAAAAAATGACTAATAAATACTTTGACTAATAAAAAGGGAATGGAAGCTTGTAACTTCTCTTGCTTAAGGGATGTTCGAGTGCTTGTGGCTCCCTTGCTTAAGGGTTCCATTCAGGCGTAAGTTCCCAACCTCTAAAAAACACAAACCAAAGAGTAACTCGAGTTTCCCTTGCTTAAGGGATTTCCTCGAAACACCCAAACTCTCTCTCTCTTCTCTCGCTTTCTTAAGGGCACTGTTATTTCCGCTCCATTGCACCCTAGGCTGTCCCCTTGTGCAAGAGCGCGAACGTTAACGCCGCCCAACTAAAAAACACAAAAACAAACGAAACTATGGAGCCGAACTACGGCGCTCTGATTCCTGAAAAGGATACGTAGGCATCAAGTCGCGGGGCTTGAACGAGCACACTTGTAAATATTCCTTCTTTTCCCCGTATTTCTTTTGCATGCATTCGCATATAGACATAGACATAATACACACCCTTTAGATAGAAACAAACATAGGTGGATACCATCGAGTACGATGGGCGTGAGGGGTGCTAATACCTTCCCCTCGCGTAACCGACTTCCGTACCTTGATTCTCTGGTCGCAAGACCCTGTTCTTTCCTTTGTTAGGTTTTCTGATATTCCTTTCCCTTATGGGATAAATATATTGGTGGCGACTCTGTTCATTTTTCGCGAGCGTGCGACAACAGTTGTGAGAAATGAGAAGAACGAGTTGATTCCTTCGAGAGCGGTGACCGGGTGGCGAATGTGTATTGATTATAGGAGGTTGAACCAAGCAACAAGAAAAGATCACTTTCCATTACCTTTTATGGATCAAATGTTAGAGAGGTTAGCCGGAAGAAATTTCTATTGTTTCTTGGATGGTTATTCGGGATACAATCAAATATCAGTGAATCCGGCGGACCACGAGAAAACTGCTTTTACATGTCCTTTTGGCGTTTTTGCATACCGAAGAATGCCATTTGGACTATGTAATGCTCCTGCAACATTTCAAAGGTGCATGCAAGCTATCTTCTCAGATTTGATCGAAAAAAGCATTGAGGTGTTCATGGATGATTTTTCTGTGTACGGGTCATCATTTGACTTGTGCTTGAAGAACCTTGATGTGGTGATGGAGAGATGCATTGAAACAAATTTGGTTCTCAACTGGGAGAAATGCACTTTCATGGTGACGGATGGGATTGTTCTTGGCCACAAGGTTTCTTCAAAGGGTCTTGAGGTCGATCCGGCAAAAATTGAAGTTATTGAAAAACTTCCCCCTCCGGTGAATGTGAAAGGCATAAGGAGCTTCTTGGGACATGCTGGGTTCTATAGAAGATTCATCAAGGATTTCTCCAAGGTCGCAAAGCCTTTGAGTAATTTGCTCAACAAAGGTATGGAATTTAATTTTGATGAATCATGTCTAAAAGCTTTCCTAGAACTTAAAGCAAATTTGACCACCACACCCATAATTGTCGCTCCTAATTGGTCGCTTGAGTTTGAACTCATGTGCGATGCGAGTGACTATGCGGTTGGTGCGGTCTTAGGCCAAAGGAAGAACAAACAATTCCATGCTATACATTATGCGAGCAAAGTTTTAAATGAGGCACAGGTTAACTATGCCACTACCGAAAAAGAATTGCTCGCAATTGTATTTGCATTGGAAAAGTTTCGCTCTTACCTCATTGGTTCTAAAGTTGTGTGTTATACTGATCATGCCGCAATCAAATATCTTCTCACCAAGCCTGATTCAAAACAGAGGCTTATTCGGTGGATTCTTTTGCTTCAAGAATTTGATCTTGAAGTGAAAGATAAGAAAGGTACAGAAAATTTGATTGCGGATCATTTGTCTCGGTTAGTGAATACCGAGGTGACAAACAATGAAAAAGAGGTGAGGGAAGAATTCCCCGATGAAAAACTGTACATGGTACAAGAAGTTAGACCCTGGTTCGCAGATATGGCTAATCACAAAGCATCTGGCTGGATACCGGAGGATCTAACTTGGAATCAAAGAAAAAAATTTTTAAACGATGCTAATTTTTATGTTTGGGACGATCCTCACTTGTTTAAGTTGAGTAGTGACAATCTTTTGAGAAGATGTGTCGCAGATGAGGAGACGAAAAGCATTTTGTGGCATTGCCACAATTCGCCTTATGGTGGTCATTTTAATGGTTTGCGTACGGCCACAAAAGTCCTTCAATCGGGATTTTGGTGGCCTACTTTGTTCAAAGATGCTTACCACCATGTTGCCTCATGCGACAGTTGTCAAAGAACTGGTGGAATAGGGAAAAGAGAGGAAATGCCCCTCCAAAGTATTGTAGAAGTTGAGGTATTTGATTGTTGGGGTATTGACTTTGTTGGACCATTCCCTTCCTCAATGTCAAATGAATACATCTTGGTAGCTGTGGATTACGTGTCTAAGTGGGTGGAAGCGATTGCTTCACCCAAAGCGGATGGTAAGACCGTGATAAAGTTTTTGAAGAAAAATATATTTTCGCGGTTTGGCTCGCCAAGAGTATTAATTAGTGATGGTGGATCTCATTTCTGTAATGCTCCGCTTGAAAAAGTGTTGGAGCAATATGGAGTAAAGCACAAGGTAGCTACTCCATATCATCCACAAACTAATGGGCAAGTTGAGAGGACCAATCGAGAGATTAAGAGAATTCTTGAGAAAACTGTGTCTAGTTCTAGGAAGGATTGGTCAATGAAGCTTGATGAAACCTTGTGGGCGTATCGGACCGCTTTCAAAGCACCGATCGGTCTTACACCATTCCAAATGGTGTATGGTAAAAGCTGTCACCTTCCCGTAGAACTAGAACATAAGGCATATTGGGCCTTGAAGCTTTTGAACTTTGACCACAAGTTGTGTGGAGAGAGAAGAAAAATCCAACTTAATGAGTTGGAAGAGATGAGATTGCATGCCTATAAGTCTAATTCGATTTACAAGGAAAAGACCAAATTCTATCATGATAGTAAGGTTAGAATGAAGGACTTTAAGGTAGGGCAATTAGTTTTACTTTTCAATTCCCGGTTAAGACTTTTTCCGGGAAAGTTGAAGTCTAAATGGTCCGGACCGTTTTTGGTCAAAGAGGTTAGAAGCCATGGGGCTATTGTGATAGAGGACCAAAAATCAAAGCAAGAATGGGTAGTTAATGGTCAGAGGTTGAAGGTTTATCGAGGATGCGATTTTAATCGTGAAACTTGTGTTTTATCGTTTGGTGATCCTTGATTGCCTTTGACCGTCGAGCTGACCGACGTTAAACAAAGCGCTTATTGGGAGGCACCCCAATTTGTAAATATTCAGCTTGTTTTATGTGTTTTTTACCGTTTATGTTTTTTGCGTTCTGGTCGAGCCAAAATCAGTCTACCGGTAAAGTTACACTTGCTGGTAGAAGAAAAATTTTTCTGTGTTCTGTCAAGGGCGCTTAGCGCGCCACTAGCCCGCTTAGCGCGCTTTTGCAATTTTGGAACCCCAAGTTCCAGAGACTTGCGCGCTTAGCGCGCTTCAGAGCCCGCTTAGCGCGGGTTGGTTTTTCAGAAAAAAAAATATTGCAATTTTGGGCCTTTATGTTTTTGACCCGGCCCAGCGCGTTGCAAAGTGGAGAAAATAGGGTTTTGAGGTCTTGTTGCCTCATTTCCCTCATTTTGCTCTCCTAAAGAAATTTCTCTCTTTGCTTCTCCATTTTTGTGTTGCTTAGCATTCAAATTCCTTGCTTTTCTTCTCCTTCATCTTCACCAAGGTAATTTCTCCATTTCCTTTACTATTTCTTTATGCTTGTTTTATATATTAGGGTTTAATTTTAGTTTAGGAATAGAAATTTTGTGGTTAGGGTTGTTGTTTTGAAAACTTAGTGATTCAATCTGGTTTCCAGTGCTTTGTGCTTGTTTAGAATCATATTTGGGTGCTGGAAATGCATGGATGAAACCCTGGTTCGCAGGGGATTTTTTCTGCAAATCGCAGAGCCCGCTTAGCGCGGTAGGCGCGCTTAGCGCGGTCTGGGGATTTCAGAAAAATCCCCTCTTCTCCCTGTTTTTGTTTGATGCAGGAGGAGTGATCTGTTGTTTTAATTCTTGTTGTGGCTGTTTAATTTTTGTTATGTATTGTGTTAACATGTTGGTTTTGTGGTGCCGTGTTCCTAATTATTTCAGATGGGACCGAAATTCCTGGGCTCTAAGAAAAGAAAGACCGGAACCGAAGGTGGCAGTTCTTCTCAAGCACCTAGGGCTATTCCGTTTAATCAAAACCGTTTTAAGAGTCATGTTCAGGAGGCGAGGTATAAGAAGTTAGAGGTTAGGACATGGTGGCCAGAGCGAATTGTGAGGATCAATCCTGAGGGAACCTATGGGTGGTGTCATCGCACCATTGAGGAGTATGGTTGGCTTAGACTTTGTGAGCCTGCACCTAAGTTTCATTTGGAGATTGTAAGAGAGTTCTATGCTAATGCCGTTCCAAATGAAGAATTTCCGGTTGAAGGTGTTCCCTTTGAGTTCAAAACTTGGGTGCGTGGTAAGGAAATTGATTTTTCTCGTCAGGCTATCCGTGAGTTTCTTGGAACTCAATTACCCTTTGAGGATGGTGAGCTGTGTGGGTATCATGTGCAATTAGCAAGGGGTAATTTCGATTGGGAGCATCTGAGGGAGGTCTTGTGTTCGGTTGGGCAATCTTATGATCTTAATCCTTCACAGCAGCCCCAGAAATTCTCTAGGAAGTCGTTGTCTACTAATGCTCAGATCCTCATGTCTGTGGTCCTTCATAATTTGAGGCCTAGGAGTCACACTTCTTCTTTACCTGCTGAGTCTGCTGCTTTGGTTGCTCGTATGATTGAGCATGAGCCGATTGATATTACTCGCATTATTGCGAATGAGCTGAAGAGGGTTGCTTTGAGTGGAACTCGCCATGGTGATCGTGCTCCCTGCAAGTTGATATTCCCGGGTTTGATCATGAATCTGTGCAGGAAAGCTAGAGTGCAGATTCCTTCTGAGGGGCTTATGTCCATTGACACTTTTATTGATGATACTTTTATTGAGCGTTATTGTTTATCCAGGTTAACTGCTGTTCCTGTTGCTGCTGCTCGCCCTGCTCGCCGCCGTAGTGATCCTGATAGAGAGGAGAACTTGGCATTTCATATGGCACATCAGAGAGCATTCATGTTTATGCATGACGCTATGTCTCAGCTGAGGTTGCAGATGATGGAGCCCCATGTGGCTCATCCGTGGAGTTCTCGCCAAGATTTGGTGGATTATGCTAATTGGCCTGAGGTCAGTCCATTTCCTGAGGAGGAGGGAGATGGTGGCGAGAATGAGAATGTGGAAGATGATGATGAGGATGAGTAGTTCTTTTTAGTTGATACTTAGTATGTTTAGTTAGTATGTTTAGTACTAGTTTTTTTTATTTTTGACTTAAGCTTTGTAGTTTTTGTTCCGTCCTTTTATAGGATGAGGTATTTTGAACCTTAGGCATTGCTATGCCTTTTTGGATATTTTGACACCTGTTGGTGTTTGTTTTTAATTTATTAAGTTTTTAGTTTAATTGCTTTTATTTCTATATACATATGCAATTGTGTTTTTAAATTTTTGTTGTTGTTCTTGTGAAAGTGCTTCCTTTGATGAAGCAAGCTTTTACAACCAATTGGGGCGGTGATGATATAGTGTGAAATTAGTACGTGCAAGGTACATTTCTACCGTTCCTTTAAATATACCATGAATGAGATGCTTGTAACTGTACAATTGAGATGTCATATTTTCTTTAACAAATATAGTTCAATAATGAATCATTTTAGTTCTAAAACTAGTGTGAGGAGCCTTTCCATTGTACATATATATATTATTTTGTGGTTACCAACAATGTGCGTTTAACTCGTGTTTATTATGTTTAATCCTGCGTTTTTTATTTTAATTGTGTAAAGCATGAAAGTGATCAAAGCATTTTGTTTAGCATTACGAGTATAACTTCTCTTCCAAATATAACCTACCCGGTGAGTGTGTGAGTATTTGCTAACCACTTTGAGCCATTTTGCCAAGATTCAATCGGTATCATGTCATGCCTTATAATTGCCGATTTTTGATTTGAATCTTGATGACTTTCTTTGAACCTTGAAAAGTACCATGAAATGTGGTTAGGATTGATTCCTTTTCGCCTTAGAATAGGGAGCATTCGTGATTATGTGGTGGTAATATTCAAGTTGGGGAGAATAAAATTTTGATCTTGGTTGTATTGGTGTGTAGAAGAAAATAAATAATTGCTCAAGAGAGAAAAAGAAAAAGAGAAAAGAAAAAGAGAAAAGAAAAAGAGAAAAGAAAAGAGAAGAGCTTTATATATAGCTAGTTCCAACAAAATAAAAAGATGAACTCTTGAGCAATAAAATTGTGTGATCGGTTGATAAGGATGTGTGGATATAATCATGATTTGAATGCTCTCTTAGGAATTGACCCCTTTTGTTTCAATGGCCTTGAGAAATGACACTTCCTTGTTAACCAACCCAAGTTTCAACCCTAAAGTCTTTGTGATTCTTGCTTTTACGCTTTTTATATAAATGTTGTGTAGATGATTGCATAATTAATTCTGGATGTTGGCGACATTGTTGTGTGAGTGTTAGGTCCTCAATTTTGTCTCTTACTAGAGAAGTGTGTAGGTTGTGATTCAATTTTGAACTTATTTTGTTTTAGGAGCTGTTTACATCAATTGTGTATTTAGTATTAGTATCTCAAGCATGGTATTATTTGAGCAAGGGTGAGATGTTGCTTGTGTGCTTATGGAATTTGAACCACCCATTTGTTCTTGTCTTAGCTTGTGCTCTCTTGGTTTTGCTTGTTGATTGTTTTTGTGTTTGTTTTCGTTTGAGGACAAACAAAGGTTTAGTTGGGGAGAGTTGTTAGTTACCAATTTGTGTAAATATCTTAGGTAATTTTTGGTAACTCTCAAGTCTTTTTGTGGTTAATAAGTAGTATTTTATTGTCATTTGGTATATATATATTCTTATATTTATATTATTGTTGAATAGTTCTTATCTTTGCAATCTATGTTGGATTTTGTAGTTTTTATAGATAATTGGAAGCTTGGACCTTGGAAAAAGCACTTTGAAGATGTTCCAAGACCAAAGCCAAGGATTGCTGAAAAGAGGTAGCGCGCTAAGCGAGGTTGAGCCCGCTAAGCGCGCTTTTGAAGAAAAGAAGGAAGTTCTGGCAGAGAGTTCCGCGCTAAGCGAGGTCTGGAGCCCGCTTAGCGCGGTTGGGCGGTTTGAGCAATTATTGATAGCGCGCTTAGCGGGCTGCACCGCGCTAAGCGCGGTCTGCGAAACTTTGTTTATTTGTTTATGGGCCAGATCACTTTTGAGGGTGTTAGAGATATTTTAGAGAGAAACAAGAGCAATATACACTGTAGCAAATATAGAGTTGAAGATTGGAAGTCTTGATCGTAAATTAATCGCCTTTGATGCTTGTTGATCTTCATCCTTACCTTCTTGTGCAAGCTACCATTCTCATGGATAGCTAAATCCCTTTTGTATCAAGATAAGATGTAATCTTCCTAGCCATTTGTATGTTTTTCTTGTAAATATATGTGTATGAACAAGTGATGATCAATATAGATGGTTTAGTTTGTTTATTAAAGCTTTTCCTTTGGTATAAATGTTTGAGACATCAATGTTTGTATCTAGACCTAACTAATCATCTTTCAAACTATAAGTTGCAGACATGGATTTAGAGTTTGATGTTTACTAAGTATCGGTTCTTAAAACGTTATTTGTATTGTTTAAACGGTGGAGAAATCGTCGGTTAAACAATACGGTAAATCTAACTATATCGTTGCGGACACGGACGATATAGGTGTCGATACGTAATTATATTGATCGTTAGCAAGTTCATAAGCATCTATTTATAAGGAAACATACAAATTTAGGTCGATGAAATCGAATCTTGATACATTTTCTTTAACTTAGAACTTTCATTAATTTACTCTTTGCTACTAAAGGAATTGAATGATCTTTTGCAAACCCAAATTTAAAGTAACATTAACTCAAGACAAAATAGGCTATAGAACGGCGGTGATATCGCAATAATCCCTGTGGATACGATAATAGCGAAAAGTACACCACAATACTATAGCAACAGTAGTTTAGTTAACAACGAACCAGGATAAAAATACTTGTGCAAATTATTTTTATCGTACGAGTTTTTGAAACTACACTTATTCAAACCCCCCCCCCCCCCCTTTCTAAGTGTTTTTCTATCCTTCAATTGGCATCAGAGCGCCGGTTCTAAGGTGCAAGCACTTAACCGTGTTTAGAAAAGATTCAGGAAGAGAAAAATTCTTCAGTAAAAGATGGCTGGTGAAATTCCAACAAATACATCTACATCTACATCTTGCTCTGCTGAGCAATACAATGGTAATGGTAACAATGGTTACACTAGACCACCAATATTCGATGGTGAAAACTTTGAATATTGGAAAGATAAATTGGAAAGTTACTTTCTTGGTCTGGATGCTGATCTATGGGATCTTCTGTTGGATGGTTACAAACATCCTGTTAAAACTACTGGTGTAAGGCTCACGAGAAGCGAAATAACTGATGATCAAAAGAAAGATTTCAAAAATCATCACAAATGCAGGACTGTTTTGCTGAATGCTATCTCTCATGCTGAGTATGAGAAGATATCTAACAGGGAAACGGCCCATGACATATATGAGTCCTTGAAAATGACTCATGAAGGAAATGCTCAAGTTAAGGAGACCAAAGCTCTTGCACTAATCCAGAAGTACGAAGTCTTCAAGATGGAGGATGATGAAGACATTGAGAAGATGTTTTCAAGATTTCAAACTCTGACTGCTGGATTAAGAGTTCTGGAAAAAGGCTACACCAAAGCTGATAATGTAAAGAAGATCATCAGAAGCTTGCCCAGAAGATGGGGCCCAATGGTAACTGCATTCAAGATTGCGAAGAATCTGAATGAAGTTTCTTTGGAAGAGCTGATCAGTGCCCTGAGGAGTCATGAGATTGAACTTGACGCAAATGAACCTCAGAAGAAAGGTAAGTCTGTTGCATTAAAATCTAATTTTAAAAAATGCACTAACGCTTTTCAGGCTGAAGAAGAAGATTCTGAAGAATCAGAATCAGAAGAAGAAGAAGAAGATGAACTGTCCATGATTTCCAGAAGAGTCAATCAACTCTGGAAAAGCAAGCAAAGGAAGTTCAGGAGCTTCAAAAGCTCAAAGAAGCCTGAAAGAGGAGAATCTTCTGGAGGCAGAAGAAATGACAAGAAAAAGGTCGTGTGCTATGAATGCAATGAGCCAGGACACTTCAAAAGTGAGTGCCCAAAACTTCCGAAGGAAAATCCCAAGAAGAAATTTCATAAGAAGAAAGGTCTTATGGCAACGTGGGATGATTCAGAATCAGAATCAGACTCTGAAGATGAGCAGGAAAATCTGGCACTAATGGCCACAATGGATGATGGATCAGAATCTACATCAGAATCAGATTCTGAAGAGGTATTTTCTGAACTATCTAGAGAAGAGTTAGTTTCCAGTCTAACAGAACTTCTGGAACTCAAGTCTCAGATTAGTATCAAATACAAGAAGCTGAAAAAGCTATTTGAATTTGAAACTAAGAAGCTTGAAGTGGAGAATTCTGAACTGAAGGAAAAAGTTTTAAATTTATCCAAAAAATACTGGATCTCCTTCTGTCTCTGAAAAATCTACTCCAAGTCTGAACAATATTCTGAAAGAATATGACTTAAGTTTCAGAAAGTTTTTATCTAGAAGTATTGGCAGAAGTCAACTTGCTTCTATGATATATGCTGTGTCAGGAAACAAAAGAGCTGGCATTGGTTATGAGGGTGAAATCCCATACAAGCTTGAATCTGTGGATGATATGAAAATATCATACAAGCCTCTGTATAACCAATTTAAATTTGGCCACTCCCATGATATTAGGCACACATCACATGCTCAAAGCTTTCACATAACACACACCAAGAAGCATGTGACAAAACCTAAGAAATATCATGGAACTCAGAACATAAACTATCATTCTGTTCCTCCTATTTCCTATAATGCTAAACCCAAGTTCAATCAGAACTTGAGGAAAACTAACAAGAAAGGACCCAAGGAGATGTGGGTACCTAAGGAAAAGATTATTCCTATTGCAGATATCCTTGGCTGCAAAGAAGGAAAAGCACAACATGTCATGGCACCTGGACTCTGGGTGCTCGCGACACATGACAGGAAGAAGGTCTATGTTCCAAGACCTGGTGCTTAAATCTGCTGGAGAAGTGAAGTTTGGAGGAGATCAGAAGGGCAAAATTATTGGCTCAGGAACTATAAAGTCTGGTAACTCTCCTTCTATTTCTAATGTTCTTCTAGTAGATGGATTACCTCATAACTTATTGTCCATAAGTCAATTAAGTGACAATGGTTATGACATGATCTTTAATCAAAAGTCTTGCAAGGCTGTAAGTCAGAAGGATGGCTCAATCCTATTTACAGGCAAGAGAAAGAACAACATTTATAAGACAAATCTTCAGGATCTTAAGAATCAGAAGGTGACTTGTCTTATGTCTGTTTCTGAAGAGCAATGGGTCTGGCACAGAAGATTAGGACATGCTAGTTTGAGAAAGATTTCTCAGATTAACAAACTAAATCTTGTCAGAGGACTCCCTAATCTGAAATACAAATCAGATGCTCTTCGTGAAGCATGTCAGAAGGGCAAGTTCTCCAAACCTGCATTCAAGTCTAAGAATGTTGTCTCTTCCTCAAGGCCGTTAGAACTTTTGCACATTGATCTGTTTGGCCCAGTCAAAACAGCATCTGTCAAAGGGAAGAAATATGGATTAGTCATCGTTGATGATTATAGCCGCTGGACATGGGTAAAGTTCTTGAAACACAAGGATGAGTCTCATTCAGTGTTCTTTGAATTCCGCACTCAGACCCAAACTGAGAAGGAGTGTAAAATCATAAGGTCAGAAGTGATCATGGTGGTGAATTTGAGAACAAATTCTTTGAGGAGTTCTTCAAAGAAAATGGTATTGCCCATGATTTCTCTTGTCCTAGAACTCCACAACAAAATGGAGTTGTAGAACGAAAGAATAGGACTCTACAAGAAATGGCCAGAACCATGATCAACGAAACCAATATGGCTAAGCACTTCTGGGAAGAAGCAATAAACACTGCATGTTATATTCAGAATAGAATCTCTATAAGACCTATTCTAAATAAGACTCCTTATGAATTGTGGAAGAACAGAAAGCCCAACATTTCATATTTTCATCCTTTTGGATGTGTTTGTTTTATTCTGAACACTAAAGATCATCTTGGTAAGTTTGATTCTAAGGCACAAAAATGTTTCCTTCTTGGATATTCTGAACGCTCTAAAGGCTCCAGAGTATACAATACTGAAACATTGATTGTAGAAGAATCAATCAATATCAGGTTTGATGATAAGCTTGGTCTTGAAAAGCCAAAGCAGTTTGAGAATTTTGCAGATATTGATATTGATATCTCAGAAGTTGAAGAACCAAGAAGAAAAGTTTCAAAAGCTGAAAACCAAAGCAGCAAAGAATCAGAAGATCAAGTTGCTGCATCCTTGGAAAATCTGAGAAGTTCTGAAGAACCAACCTTCAGAAGACCATCTAGACTCACATCTGCTCACTCAGAAGATGTCATTATTGGAAAGAAAGATGATCCTATCAGAACAAGAGCATTCCTCACGAACAATGCTGAATGTCAATTAGGTCTGGTTTCTCTGATCGAGCCAACTTCTGTTGATCAAGCTCTAGAAGATACAGACTGGATAATTGCCATGCAAGAAGAGTTAAATCAGTTTACAAGGAATGATGTTTGGGATCTTGTTCCAAGACCTAAAGGATTCAATATTATAGGAACAAAATGGGTTTTCAGAAACAAGCTGAGTGAGAAAGGTGAAGTGGTAAGAAACAAAGCCAGACTGGTGGCTCAGGGTTATAGTCAGCAAGAAAGGATTGACTATACAGAAACCTTTGCACCAGTGGCCAGGTTAGAATCTATTCGTCTATTAATTTCTTTTGCCACTCAACACAACATCACTCTTTATCAGATGGATGTTAAGAGTGCCTTCTTAAATGGTTACATAGATGAAGAAGTTTATGTCCATCAACCTCCTGGTTTTGAAGACTCCATGTCTCCAAATCATGTTTTTAAATTAAAGAAATCATTATACGGATTGAAACAAGCTCCTAGAGCTTGGTATGAACGTTTGAGTTCTTTCCTTCTGGAAAATGGCTTCACTAGAGGAAAAGTGGACACTACTCTCTTCTGTAAAACATTTCAAAAGGATATTTTAATTTGTCAAATATATGTTGATGATATTATCTTTGGAACATCTAATGCTACACTTGGAAAGGAGTTTGCTGAGTCTATGCAGGCTGAGTTTGAGATGAGCATGATGGTTGAACTCAAGTATTTCCTTGGGATTCAAATCAATCAAACATCAGAAGGAACGTATGTTCATCAAACCAAGTATGTGAAAGAACTTCTGAAGAAGTTTAATCTTTCTGACTGCAAAGAAGCTAAAACTCCTATGCATCCAACATGCATACTAGGTAAGGATGAGGTAAGTAAGAAGGTAGATCAGAAGTTGTACAGAGGTATGATTGGATCTCTTCTATATTTAATTGCTTCTAGACCTGACATTCTGTTCAGTGTTTGTTTGTGTGCTAGATTCCAATCAGATCCTAGAGAATCTCACTTAACTGCTGTTAAGAGAATTCTAAGGTATCTGAAAGGTACTACTAATGTTGGTTTAGTCTACAGAATATCTGAAGAATACAACTTAGTAGGATTCTGTGATGCTGACTATGCTGGAGATAGAATTGAGAGGAAAAGTACTTCTAAAAGTTGTCAATTTCTTGGAAGTCATCTAATCTCTTGGTACAGCAAGAAGCAAGCAACCATTGCTCTTTCAACAACAGAAGCAGAATATGTTGCTGCTGCTGGTTGTAGCACACAAATGCTCTGGATGAAAAGTCAGTTAGAAGATTATCAAATATTTGAGAGTAACATTCCTATCTTCTGTGATAATACTTCTGCTATTTGTTTATCTAAGAATCCTATATTGCATTCAAAAGCTAAACATATAGAGATTAAACATCATTTCATAAGGGACTATGTTCAGAAGGGTGTCTTATCTTTAAACTTTGTGGATACAGACCATCAGTGGGCTGATATCTTTACAAAACCCCTGGCTGAAGATAGGTTTAAGTTCACTCTGAAGAATATCAGTATGGATTTATGCCCAGAATGAGAAGATGAGAAAATCTTATGTATGGCTATCTTCTAAAATGAGATTGGATTAATGTTTTATAAGAAGTTCTGATCTTAAATCAATTAGAAGTAGTGACTCGTTTATTACTAACGTTTCATTGTCTAAGTTGATTCAGAATATCTTTTAAAGTAAATACAGATGTATCTAGCTTTCCAGATGGTAACACGTGTCTACCCTATTTGGACAAGCATGCGTGCAGTTGAGGAGGCGCCTTTCCTAGGTAACTGTTCTATTACTTCATTTGTCATAATTTCTCTCCTCTTGTCACGTAACATTAAATGCCATTCATCATTTCCTTTACTTTCTTTTTTGTTTTATATCTTGTCAAACGTTTCCCTTCCCTAGAACGTTTCCTTCCCCAAATATCGGGGATCGCTGACTTTGATTTCAAGACAGATCTCTCAAGATTCCAAGAAGTCTCAAGTCAGATCTCTTCTGTGATGCTGTTATCAACATTTATCCAAAGGAAGAAGACTTTCTTGAGAGACTGGATGAAGTTAAGGATCATGTTCTTGACTTCTATGTTAAGAGAAAGCCCCGTTTGCGACTTTAGCTCTCTTTCTGTGAATTGTCTCTCACTTCCTCCTTGAATTCATGCATCTCTCCTACAGTGGAGGTTCTAGTCTGGACAGGCTTATGACTAGGCTAAGGTTGTAGTCTTTGTGTCCTTGTAGTTTTCTTTGCTTGTTGCACTTGTGTATCAGCATACATCTTCTGTAACTCTGTTTGGTTAATCAATGAAAAGCTTATTCTGCATAACTCTTGTACTTCTGCTTGTTTTATCAATGATTATTTGTTTTTCTTTCCTTTGTCGAATGCTTACATCTGAATCTTTTACATTCTTTTTGATGTTATGACAAAAAGGGGGAGAAATAGTGACAAATGATTTGATTTATATTAGCAGTTGCCGGGAAGAAAGCCCCCACATTTCTAACAGAAGCTGCAAGCTTCATATGTTTCTAAGTTGTGTTGTTGCAGGAATTGAAGATTCAAGATCAATAAGCAACAAGATGAATCAAGTTCTTGGATTCTTGAAGCAAGTTGGGTGCTATGAAGCTTCAGAATCAGAAGCAAGAAGGAAGAATGTTCAGATATTCTGATGATAGAATTTGTTCTGATACATTCTATATGGCTTATATGGCTCTGATACATATTATGTGTTCTAAAACATATTTTATGTTCCGATTCATTCATGCTGACTTTCGTCGTTTAGTTTTGTTCTGTAACATTTCAGGATGTAGAGATGCTCTGATGATGCTCTGGTACATTTAACAATGTTCTGATACAATCTAGCATGAAGTGATGTAAGAAGAAATTCAAGCTCTGAAGTTGTCCGATGGAAGCAGGAATCAGAAGCTGTGAATGTTCTGAGGATCTAAAGAAATTCAATGTTCTGAAGCTGTCCTATGGAAGCAAGAATCAGAAGCTGTGAATGTTCTGAGGATCTAAAGAAATTCAATGTTCTAAAGCTGTCCTATGGAAGCAGAAATCAAAAGCAGTGAATGTTCTAAAGTTCAAGCATATGTGAACGTCTCTACTGAAATAATCAGGGAAGTCTTTTATTTATAAAATTCTTCTAGTATTAATTTCAGGGGGAGATTATTCATCTCAGGGGGAGATTGTTAATCTCAGGGGGAGACATATTCACATGCTTATGATTTAGCTGTGTAATTGTCTTTAGCCGTCTGTTATTCTGATCGCAAATTCATATCATTTATATATGTATTTGTCATCATCAAAAAGGGGGAGATTGTTAGAACAAGAATTGTTCTGATCAATAATCTTAGTTTTGATGATAACAATGTATATGAATTTTGCTCAAGATAATGTGGTACTCTAATCCTATGCAATTTCCTTTTCAGGAAATATATAAAGAGTATGCACAAATCTGCGCTAAGAAGCTTTGACTCAGAAGGTTCAGTATGCAACTTCAGCACATGGTCTGGCAAGACATCAGAAGATGGTCAAGCAGAATCAAAACATGGTCTATAGAAGCATCAGAAGAACTTGAGTTCAGAAGCAGAAGCACTGAAGTCATGGAATCACGCTCAGAAGCATATCAAGATCAAAGGATCAGAAGATGCTCTGCACCAAGCTGTTTGTACTCTGATGATTTTCAACGTAGTATTTACAAAGAACAAATCAGAATCAAGTACTAGATGGCAGGCTACGCTGACTGACAAAAGGAACGTTAGAAGCTATTAAAGGCAATGTCAGTCGTCACAGCAAAAGCAAGGCTCGAGGTAGTTGACAAAACACTGAAACATTAAATGCAATGCTGTACGGAATACGCAAAGCATTAAATGCTCCCAACGGTCATCTTCTCAAACGCCTATATAAATGAAGTTCTGATGAGAAGCAAGGTTACCAATTCTTAACAATTTCTGTGACTATTAACTTGCTGAAACGCTGTTCAACTCAAAGCTCAGAAACTTCATCTTCATCAAAGCTCACTACATTGCTGTTGTAATACTTTAGTGAGTCTAAGCTTAAATCTGTAAGAGAAATATCACAGTTTGTGATTATCGCTTTTAAGAAGCAATTGTAATACTCTTAGAATTTGTTTACATTAAATTGTAAAGGACTAGAGTGATCGGGTTGTGATCAGTATACTCTAGAGAAGTCTTAGAAGGTCTCTAAGCAGTTGTTCCTAGAGTGATCGGGTTGTGATCAGTATACTCTAGAGAAGTCTTAGAAGGTCTCTAAGCAGTTGTTCCTAGAGTGATCAAGTTGTGATCAGAAGACTCTAGAAGACTTAGAAGTTGTCTAAGTGGAAAACCATTGTAATCTCGTGTGATTAGTGGATTAAATCCTCAGTTGAGGTAAATCACCTTGTATAGGGTGGACTGGAGTAGTTTAGTTAACAACGAACCAGGATAAAAATACTTGTGCAAATTATTTTTATCTTACGAGTTTTTGAAACTACACTTATTCAAACCCCCCCCCTTTCTAAGTGTTTTTCTATCCTTCAGTAACATCCCAAAATTTCTTATTTAATTAGTTTAATTTAATTTTAAATTAATTAATTTGAATTAGCATTTTATTGGACTTATGTGGAAAGAAATATAAAATGTTAAGTTGTTGGGCCTTATGGTGGGATTAGTAATATGGGGGTGTAAGTGTGAGGGAGCCCATTTCTAATTTTATGTTTTCATAAAATAAGGAAAAATAAGAGGAGAAAGAGTTAGAACGTTAAAAACAAGAAGTTGTGAGAAGAGGAGCTGAAGAACGTGAAAGAGAACCAAAGAGGAAGAAGACCCATCCAGGGATTTGGCTAAGGTAAGGGGGGACTTGTCTGATTATCATCTATTATCGGGTTAGGGGTTAATAATATTGAATAGATGTAGGATTCGGGTCAATTGAGTCATATGATAGGTTTAGGGATTGAATCTAATTGTATGATAATTGATCTTGTGTATGAAATCTATGATGTTGTGTGATCATGGCTTTGTTTGATGTGTAATTGATGTGTTGTGATGTGTATTTCGTGGTATATGTGCATTTCATTTCCAATTATTCGAGTAGGTGTGATTTGAATGAGTTTGGAATGGTTGGAATGCTGTTTTCTGCAGAATTTGGGGTTGCAGGTACGCAGTAACCGGTTACTGGGAGCAGGGTAACTGATTACTGCAGTGAAAAGGGGAAAATATTGCCTTCTGGGAGTCGGTAATCGGTTACTGAAAACAGGGTAACCGATTACCCATACAAAAAACAGGGGGATGTGCTTTCTTGGAGTCGGTAATCGATTACTGAAAACAGGGTAACCGATTACCCATACAAAAAACAGGGGGATGTGTTTCGTGAGTCAGGGTAACCGGTTACTGGCCTTTGGGTAACCGATTACCACTGAAGGTTTTTGAAAAATGCAGAATTTTATAAAATGCATAACTTTTGAACCGTTGGTCCGTTTCGTGTGTCGTTTTGAGCTAAACGAACCTTATTAAATAATCTATGTGATGATTAATGATGTGATTGTGATTGAATGATGCATATATATATATATATATATATATATATATATATATATATATATATATATATATATATATATATATATATATATATATATAAACATGCTTGATGATGATGATGATTATGATGAAATGAGTATTTGATGATGTTACTCATTAGACTTGACGATGGTATAAGTATGTTCATGTATGTTTGCATTCATTCATGTTCATTGATGATACTGTATCCATAAGGGTGTGTTGGATCAGTGAAGGGCATGATTCCCATTGTGTGGAATCTGTGCCGGCAGGGCCGTATCTTGATGATGTTGGATCGGTCATGGGTTATTCCCATTTGATGATGTTGGTACCACATGCATTGTGTCAGTTGCATTCATATGCATGACTTTTATAACATGATTGGATGTATTCCAGTGTTATAAATATTGATGATGTTTGGTTGACTGTTTTGTGATGATGAAACTTGTCTGAATGTCTGTTTATGAAACAATTGGGTGAACTATACAGCTATGATGTGTTATTGCCTTATAGCCTTATAACATTTATTAATTATGATGAAGACTCACCCTTACATGTTGTCATTTTCAGATTAAGGATAGCGGCTATTCGACTCGGTAAGGATTAGCTCATGAGTCAGTTGTTTGGTTAGCGTCAGGTGTCATGCTCTGATAGTTGTAACACTGGGGACGCGATGTTTAGAGTTTAAGTTTTGATAACTCTAGTTATGTTTTGATGTTGAAGGATTAGTTTGAAAATTTTAAACTTAATCTGTTGAATTATTTCTGCTGTGTTGACATGAATTGTTTTTAATTAATGAGAATTGCCTCAGTGAATGCACGACTTGACTGAATGATGTTTTAAATTATTTCGAATTGTGGCACCCTTTTTCATGTACTCTGAATAAATTTATTTAAATTTCCGCGGGGGTTAGGAGGGTGTTACAGTTGTCGATGTTGTTCCACTGCGATATTATAGATATATGACTTTTGATGACTAATGGATTAAATTTCCCTCCTTTGTACTTGCTATGTATTTGTCTATGTTAGCATGTGTTTGTGATTTGTTTTAGACGCAATTGTGACGCCTTAGATGAAATGTGTATTTTAAGACTTTTATACTCTGATTTTTGTTTATTATTACCGGGTAGATTTGGGGTGTTACAAATTGCATATATAAAATAGAAATTAACCATATAATTTTTTTTTACTAATAAGATATTAGTAGTATGAAAATTAGGTTCCAAGTTAAAATAATGATCCACAAAAAAGGTTTAAGATAGGTCAAGAACACAATAGAAAAATAGAGTCAAGTATTGAATTAAATAATTGACGCCAAACTTGACAAATGATGTATTTAGATACACATGTGAATTTAAATTGAATTACATAATTGTAAAATAAATTATTACAATATTATATAAACTCAATTGTATTAAATAATAAAAAAAATTGTGACATGGAGAAAGAAAAAGAATTTAACATTTAAAAATAAGAATTTTATCTTCAAATAAAGTTAACAATTTGATACTGACCCGTAAGATAAAAATTTAATTGTGTGAATGACTATATAACTTAGTATTTTTAACATTTAACATTTTTAATTTTATTGAAGTTAAAAAATAGATTAATTAATATTTTAGTAATAATAAACAAATAGAATAGATTAAATAAATCTTAAAGTAATTTTTAGGACATATTTAACTTAGTATTTTCTAATATACTCTGTTTCTAGAGTAATTTTATTTGTAATTTATAAAGGTTAAATAATCTTGGTATCCATGAGTTTTAATTAAATACCTGTATATTTAATAGAAATTGATATATGTTCAATTAAATTTAAAGGGTAACAAAGGCTCTGTTTGGTAAGACATATTTTCGAGCTTATAGCTTATGTCTTATGTCTTATAAGCTCATATGATAATTTAGACTCGTTTGATAACGGTCTTTCCATCACGAGCTTATAGCTTATTTTACTAACTTATAGCTTATTTTTCAGACGCTATTTCAAATAGCGTTTTACCTTATGTCTTATAGCTTATTACTTTTTCTTCCTTTTTTATCCTTATTATTTCAATTAAAATCCATTTTTAAACCTTATAATTTATTTTAATTTAAATTAAAATAATTATATATTAAATATCTTTTATGTCATTTTACATTTATAAGTTAATTGAACCGCTAATTTTACCAAACACTTCAATGAGCTTATAAGCTATCAGTCTCAACCATCTGCTATAAGCTATAAGTCATCAGTCATCAGCCATCAGTCATAAGCTATAAGCTATCAATTAGCTTATGAGTCAACCGCTATTTTTACCAAACAGACCCAAAGTATTCACCTAGTTAGTAGTAAGAATAAATTGATTTAAACTTTTTTTTTACTATAAAAATAATTATTTTTTATAAAATTAGTTTCTAAAATATCTATTAATTATAAATTAATTAAGTACATTTGAATTTAAAAAAAATTCTTAAATAAGTTATTATTAAATCGAAAAAGAATTGTATTGAAGATGGTATTTCTCCCGTTTTTAGGGCTTAATGTTTCTTAAATTTTTCCTAGTTTTCTGGTTGTTTATAAATAGTCATCATATTAAATACTTATTTGTATTAGTGTTAGGGCTCGTTTGTTTTGGTTTTTTTAAAAATGATTTTTATAGTGTAACATAATTTTGTGAAAAAAAAACTTTACAAAGAATTTTTTTATAAAAGCTTCAAATGAAAATTTTGTTTGAATAGTTATTCTTAAAATGTGATTAGTATATAATTATTGTCCTGTCATATAAATATAAAGGGACAGTCAATCTTCCAATTGTATACAAAGACAACACATTTAACACAAAATCAAACTCTTTTGTTACTCCTCATTCTTAATTTACAAAACTTCTTACCTAAGGGAATGAAATATGTAAGTAATTACAAATCATAATTGGACCATGGCAATTTTTTGGTAAAAATATTAAAGAATTCATTTTCTAAAATCACAAGAATGCTATATGGATTAACTAAAAATACAAGTATTGGATGCGTGTGTGTGGTCTAGCGTGAAACGCTTGGGTCCGGAGAGTGTACTACTCTCAAAGTTGAAGGATAGAAAAACACTTAGAAAGGGGGGGTTTGAATAAGTGTAGTCTTAAAAACTTGAACGATAAAAATAAATTGCACAGTTATTTTTATCCTAGTTCGTTGTTAACTAAACTACTCCAGTCCACCCCCGCGGAGTGATTTACCTCACCTGAGGATTTAATCCACTAATCGTAACAGATTACAATGGTTTTCCACTTAGCCCACGACTAAGTCTTCTAGAGTATCCTGATCACAACCTGATCACTCTAGGAACAAATGCTTAGACACAAGCTAAGACTTTCTTATAGTATCCTGACCACCACGTGATCACTCTAATTACAACTGCTTAGACACAAGCTAAGACTTCCTAGAGTATCCTGATCAACACTTGATCACTCTAGTTACTTACAAATTAATGTAATCAAATAAGAGTTTTACAATGCTTCTGAAAAGCTATAATCACAATAGTGATATTTCTCTTAACGTTTAAGCTTAATCTCACTAATATATTACAACAGCAATGTAGTGAGCTTTGATGAAGATGAAGTTTCTGAGCTTTGAATTTGAACAGCGTTTCAGCAAGTTAATTGTTAGCGAAATCGTCTTTTTGCTTCTCATCAGAACTTCATATTTATAGGCGTTTGAGAAGATGACCGTTGAGTGCATTTAATGCTTTGCGTATTCCGTACAGCTTTGCATTTAATGTTTCACGCTTTTGTCAACTACCTCGAGCCTTGTTCACGCTGTGTCTACTGACGTTGCCTTTAATAGCTTCCAACGTTCCTTTTGTCAATCAGCGTAGCCTGCCACCTGTACTTTCTTCTGATTTGATGTTTGTGAATAAAATATTTGAATATCATCAGAGTCAAACAGCTTGGTGCCTAGCATCTTCTTGTCTTCTGACCTTGAAGTGCTTCTGAGCGTGATACCATCAGAACTTCAGTGCTACTGCTTCTGATCTCAAGTTCTTCTGATGCTTCCATAGACCCATGTTCTGATTCTGCCTTGACCATCTTCTGATGTCTTGCCAGACCATGTTCTGATGTTGCATGCTGAACCTTCTGAGACAAAGCTTCTGAGCGCTGATTTGTGCATACTCTTTATATATTTCCTGAAAGGGAAATTGCAATGTATTAGAGTACCACATTATCTCACACAAAATTCATATCCTTGTTATCATCAAAACTAAGAATATTGATCAGAACAAATCTTGTTCTAACAATCTCCCCCTTTTTGATGATGACAAAAACATATATAAATGATATGAATTTGCGATCAGAAAGAGCAGACGGCTAAAGACAAATTACACAGCTATAGCATAAGCATGTGAATATGTCTCCCCCTGAGATTAACAATCTCCCCCTGAGATGAATAATCTCCCCCTGAAATAAATACTCGAAGAACTTTAATAATAAAAGACTTCCCTGATTATTTCGGTAGAGACGATCACATAAGCTTTTGTCTTCTGATAATTCATAGCTTCTGACTTCTGCTTCCATTGGACAGCTTCAGAACTTGAATTTCTTTAGATCCCTAGAACACTCACAGCTTCTGATTCCTGCTTCCATTTAGGACAGCTTCAGAACTTGAATTTCTTTGATCTTCAGAACATTCACAGCTTCTGATTCCTGCTTCCATTTAGGACAGCTTCAGAACTTGAATTTATTTGATCTTCAGAACATTCACAGCTTCTGATTCATGCTTCCATTTAGGACAGCTTCAGAACTTGAGTTTTCTGGATCTTTAGAACATTCACAACTTCTGATTTCTGCTTCCCTCGGATAGCTTCAGAGCTTTGAATTTTTTCTTACATCACTTCATGCTAGATTGTATTAGAACATTGTTGAATGTACCAGAGCATCATCAGAGCATCTCTACATCCTGAAATGTTACAGAACAAAACTAAACGACAAAAGTCAGCATGAATGAGTTAGAACATAAAATGTGTATCAGAACACAAAATATGTATCAGAGCCATATAAGCCATATAGAATATATCAGATCCAATAGACAATGTATCAGAGCAAATAGACAATGATTCTGATCATATTCTATTATCAAAATTTCTGATCATTCTTCCTTCTTGCTTCTGATTCTGAAGCTTCCTAGCACTCAGCTTGCTTCAAGAATCCAAGAGCTATTTCTGATCATTCTTCCTTCTTGCTTCTGATTCTGAAGCTTCCTAGCACTCAGCTTGCTTCAAGAATCCAAGAGCTTGATTCATTTTGTTGCTTCTTATGTTGATCTTGAATCTTTGATTCCTGCAACAACACAACTTAAAAGCATAGAACTTTGCAAGTTCTGTTAGTAGAGCAACTGATTAAATCAAATCATTTATCACATATTTCTCCCCCTTTTTGTCATATCATCAAAAACATAAAAGATTCAGATAAAAACAAAAAGAAACATACGGAAGAAAAAGGATGATTTTCATTGAAGTTCAAACAGACAAGTACAGAAGTACACAAAGAGAAGGAAGACAAGATGCACAAAACAGATGCAGCAAAAGCAAAAACAAAACAACAAAGACTCAATCTAAGACGACCCTAGCCTTGACAAGATCTTGGCCAGCATCTCTTGAACCCCATTGTTGTGCTCATTCTGCTTCTCTATGAAAGCTCTAAACTCAGCATTGACTGAGCTTTGCTCTTCCTGGTTCTTCTGAAGAACTTCCAAAGTCCTTGCAAGACGGGAAGGTTCATCAGAAGAAGCTTCACAGCTTCTATCCACAGGGATGGCATTCTGATCCGCGGCTTCCATAGTCAGATCATTTACAGGATTTTCCTCAACAGGAATGGTTTCATCAACATGATCTTCAACATCTGCTTCTTGCATAGAAGCATCTCCATAATCTGCAGCTGGAATCTCAGAATCTCCATTCTCAAGTGCTTGAAGAATGGCAGCAAGATTCTTGGGGGCAGAAGGACCTTCAACTTCTGGTGGGTCAACAACTTCTGGAATGACCAAGCTTGGGTCATCCTTAGAAGGGTTTTCCCTCAGAAAGTCAAAGAGTGTCTTGAAATCTCCAAGAAGAACAGGATAATCAGGAATCCAGATAACAATATCCCTGCATGGATTAGCTTCTAATGCAGCAGCCAACCTTGCTTGTTCCAATTCATCCAAAAAGGGCTTCTCTTCCAAAAGATGTCTTCCTCTGAGACGAACAAACCAGAAGTCTTCATAGCTTCTCAGAATTCCACGAGGCCGTGGGGCAGCTTCTATACAGGCTTCCTGAAGTTCTAAAAACAGAGCATCTGATTCTCTGCGTAAGATCCTCCAGAAGTTCCGCATAGCAACATCATTCAAGCCAGAACTTTCAGCAATTCTGAGAGTATCAAAGATACTTCTGAGATTCCACTTTACTTTTTCAAAAATTTCACCAATAGGGTAGATGGGGTGGGATTTTAATTGGGTTTTTGAAAAGGCAGGGTTGGGGATGAAGTACGGTTGAGGTTCTCTATTCAACCTATAAGAAGATTCTGCTTCAGTATCAGAATCTAACACTACCACTTCAGCTTCAGGACGAGGCTTGGGAGTGTAGTTGCAATCACGGAGCAGCTGTTCATGTGATGCAGAGGTTGGAAAAATAGAGTCACTATGGTTATTTAGAGAGGTAGAAGGAATAGGTTCAAAGGTGGCATGGGGAGGAGGTTGAGAGATGGAGATATTTGTGTGTGGTGGAAAGAGAGTTTGAATTGGTGGTATATCTAGAACATGATCAACAGCAGCTTGGTCAGAAACAAAGTTAGTTGAGGGTGAAGGAGAAGGGATGGAGGCATCTGGAATTGGTGAAAGAGGAGGAGAATTTGGTTTGGTTGTGGGAGAAGATGGAGGTGTAAGAACACGGACAGATACAGGTGATTCTGATGTGGCTTTTTCTGGTTCAGGGGTAGGGGCAACCGCTATTGGTGTAACTTCTGAAAAATCAGCAGGAGCAGAATCAGGTTCAGAAATGCATATACCTTTGGATGCTCTCTGAAAAGCTTCGACCACAGCCTCAGTCCTCTTTTGTTTCTTATTCTTAGGCTCTTCAACAATCTTTGCTTTGCCTTTAGATATCTCTTTCCTTCTGACATTTGCCAGACTTTCTTGTTGATTCACAGCCTCTTGAGCAGTATTTTCTTCATCTGACTCTTGAAGAATCATCTTCCTTTTTCTGGTTTTCTTCTTCTCAACAGCTTCAACAATCTCAACATTGTTGATTGACTTCTTCTTCTTTTTCTCAGCTTCCTTCCTTTTCTTCTCAAAATCAACAGACACAGCCTTAGCAACCTTTGCAATGACCTCTTCAGAAGGATGATCAAACTTTCTTTTAGTCCTTTCCTCCTTCTTGCGATTTACTATGATTGGAGCACCCTTCTCTTGATCTTTGAGACTTTTATTTTCTTCTTGAGACTTCAGATACCTAGTTCTGACTTCAGGTACCTCACTGTTGAAGAAAGTTTCAAATTCAGCTAGAACTGGTGCTCTTCTGATTCTTGTTCCCGCAAGAGGTTGGGGAGTCTTACTGATAGCCTTAATCACTTTCATCTTCTTTAAGGTGAAGGCATTTAGACAGGCCCCAGTTGTGACAGCAAGGTTCTTGATAGTGCCTTCAGTTTCTAGTTGCTCAACAATCTTGGAATGAACCAGAAGATTGGTGATAGTTCTGCCAAACGGAATGGTGGTACAATTTTTCTCTCTGAAGGCATTTCTGGACTCCTTCACAGCCTTCCACATGTGGTTGAAGATAATGTAAATGGCATCAACCTTCTTCTTGGTGGCAATGCAATACAGAATGTATCTCTGCTCATTGTTGATGAAATCAGAGGCATGTGTCCCTTTCCTGTGATAGAAACACCCAAGAAGAATCTTGGTCCAGATTTTGAAGAGATTTCTCAAGTCCTTGACACTTTTTGTTTCATTAACGTCCGGATAGAGAGTAGACAAAACATCTCCCCAATTTGCCCTTTGATTAATTTCAAAAGCCCCTTCAGGGTTTTTCAGATCAAACATCACTCTTAAGATGTTTTCAGTTACAACCACAAACTTTCCATGGACGAAGGATAATATTGATTTTGGAGCAACCACTGCATGTATCCAGAATTCCTTGACAAGATCTGGGTAGACAGGACCACAAAACTCAACAAACAACGAAGTCCA
This sequence comes from Vicia villosa, assembly GCF_029867415.1. NCBI lineage: Eukaryota > Viridiplantae > Streptophyta > Magnoliopsida > Fabales > Fabaceae > Vicia > Vicia villosa. Next base: position 60,481 of record NW_026705574.1, read on the forward strand.
TCCTTGAAAAATGATATCTTCTTTGAGGTGAAATTCATGTTCTTCAAGATTATCAAAATCAACCATAAGTTCACATAGAACTTCTAGTTTGTCTTTTGGAATGGAGCATGCAACAACAGGAGTGAGTTCCTGATTTACTTCATTTTGAATATGGAGAAGAGTAGATGAATCAACATTTTGTGAAGAAGAGCCAGCCATTTAAGCAGAATGAACAAATGTGATGAACAAGAAAAAAACAGGGTTTTCGGTTAGGGTTCAAAAGAGAGTATGCAAGAAGAAAGAGAGACAGGGAGCGAAAAAGGATATATGATACGATTTGAAAAGAATATAGAGAGACGGATTTGAAATAGAGAATAAAAAAAAATGAACAGTTCCAGAATCAAAAGAAATCAATTCATTAAATGATGAGAGACGTTAGGTGAGAGAACGTGGTAAATGAAATGATTTAATACAGTTACCTAGGTCGGCATCTTTTCAACTGCACGCTTTGTACAAACCGTACAAACACGTGTTTACCATCAGATAATAGATGACAGCTGTAAAAATTTGAATAGTCTTTACGCCTGCTGATTTTGATCACTGCTTCTGATTTGATCAACTTTCTCTTCTGGAATCACTTCTTCTGAAGTGTGCTAATGTAAATCTGAGTGATCTTCTGATTAATTACTTCTGATATACACAGCTTCTGGAGATTTGCTTCTCGGTTCTGCAGCTTCTGATAGGACAGACTTTATCTGCAAAGCTCTTAAGCTCCTTTGGTTCTTCAGAACCAAGTTTATCATCAAACCAGGTATTGATTGATTCTTCTACAATCAATGTTTCAATATTGTATATTCTGTAGTTTTTAGAGCATTCAGAATAACCAAGAAAGAAACACTATTGCTTTAGAAACAACCTAAACAGATGGTTCCAAAACTAACAAACTTGCTCTTCTGAACTCCTTCAACCTTAACTTCTCTAGAAGATTTAAGTAGCAGGACTTGAAAAGCAGTCCTTCTTCCCTTCAAGTGTTGAGAACATCTTGAGTCCAGATGACATAACATGTTGAATGTTGTCTTCTTTGTCACCAAGAGAATCTGCAATAGAAATAGTCTTTTCTTTTGGTACCCACATTTTCTTGGGTCCTTTCTTGTTAGTTCTCCTCAAGTTCTGATTGAACTTGGGTTTAGCAAAATATTTAGCAGGAGGAACAGTATGATACTTCTTATTCTGAGTTCCATGATATTTCTTAGGTTGTGTCACATGCTTCTTGGTGTGTGTTATGTGAAAACTTTGTGCATGTGATGTGTGCTTAATATCATGGGAGTGGCCAAATTTAAATTGGTTATACAGAGGCTTGTATGATATTTTCATATCATCCACAGATTCAAGCTTGTATGGGATTTCACCCTCATAACCAATGCCAACTCTCTTGTTTCCAGACATAGCATATATCATAGAAGCTAGCTGACTTCTGCCAATACTTCTAGATAAGAACTTCCTGAAACTTAAATCATATTCTTTCAGAATATGATTCAGACTGGGAGTGGATTTTTCTGAATCAGAAGGAGATCCAACATTATTGGATAGTTTTAAAACTTTTTCTTTTAATTCAGAATTTTCCAACTCAAGCTTCTTAGTTTCAAATTCAAATTGCTTTTTCAGCTTTTTGTATTTGATACTAAGATGAGCTTTTAATTCAAGAAGCTCTGATAGACTGGAAACTAACTCTTCTTTAGATAGTTCAGAAAATACCTCTTCAGAATCTGATTCTGATGTAGATTCTGATCCATCATCTTCTGTCGCCATCAGCGCAAAGTTTGCCTGCTCTCCTTCAGAGTCTGATCCTGATTCTGATTCAGAATCATCCCATGTTGCCATAAGACCTTTCTTCTTATGAAACTTCTTCTTGGGATTCTCCTTCTGAAGTTTCGGACACTCATTCTTGTAATGTCCAGGCTCATTGCACTCATAGCAGACAGCCTTCTTCTTGTCAGATCTTCTGTCACCAGAAGATTCTCCTCGTTCAAATTTCTTTGAACTTCTGAAGCCTCTGAACTTCCTTTGCTTGCTCTTCCAGAGTTGGTTCACCCTACTGGAGATCATGGACAGTTCATCTTCTTCTTCAGATTATGATTCTTCAGGATCTTCTTCTCTAGCCTGAAAAGCATTAGTGTATTTTTTAACATTAGATTTTAATGCAATAGACATACCTTTCTTCTGAGGTTCATTAGCGTCAAGTTCAATCTCATGACTCCTCAGGGCACTGATCAGCTCTTCCAAAGAAACTTCATTCAGATTCTTGGCAATCTTGAATGCTGTTACCATTGGACCCCATCTTCTGGGTAAGCTTCTGATAATCTTCTTTACATGATCAGCCTTGGTGTAGCCTTTATCCAGAACTCTCAATCCAGCAGTTAAAGTTTGAAATCTTGAGAACATCTTCTCAATATCTTCATCATCCTCCATCTTGAAGGCTTCATATTTCTGGATTAGAGCAAGAGCTTTAGTCTCCTTGACTTGAGCATTTCCTTCATGAGTCATTTTCAAGGACTCATATATGTCATGGGTCGTTTCCCTGTTAGATATCTTCTCATACTCAGCATGAGAGATAGCATTCAGCAAAACAGTCCTGTATTTGTGATGATTTTTGAAATCTTTCTTTTGATCATCAGTCATTTCGCTTCTCGTGAGCCTTACACCAGTAGCTTTAACAGGATGTTTGTAACCATCCAACAGAAGATCCCATAGATCAGCATCTAGACCAAGAAAGTAACTTTCTAATTTATCTTTCCAATACTCAAAGTTTTCACCATCGAATATTGGTGGTCTGGTGTAACCATTGTTACCATTACCATTGTAGTATTGCTCAGCTGAGCCAGATGTAGATGTTTGAGTTTCACCAGCCATCTTTTACTGAAGCGTTTTTCTCTTCCTGAATCTTTTCTAAACACGGTTAAGTGCTTGCACCTTAGAACCGGCGCTCTGATGCCAATTGAAGGATAGAAAAACACTTAGAAAGGGGGGTTTGAATAAGTGTAGTCTTAAAAACTTGAACGATAAAAATAAATTGCACAGTTATTTTTATCCTGGTTCGTTGTTAACTAAACTACTCCAGTCCACCCCCGCAGAGTGATTTACCTCACCTGAGGATTTAATCCACTAATCGTAACATATTACAATGGTTTTCCACTTAGCCCACGACTAAGTCTTCTAGAGTATCCTGATCACAACCTGATCACTCTAGGAACAAATGCTTAGACACAAGATAAGACTTTCTTAGAGTATCCTGACCACCACGTGATCACTCTAATTACAACTGCTTAGACACAAGCTAAGACTTCCTAGAGTATCTTGATCAACACTTGATCACTCTAGTTACTTACAAATTAATGTAATCAAATAAGAGTTTTACAATGCTTCTGAAAAGCTATAATCACAACAGTGATATTTCTCTTAACGTTTAAGCTTAATCTCACTAATATATTACAACAGCAATGTAGTGAGCTTTGATGAAGATGAAGTTTCTGAGCTTTGAATTTGAACAGCGTTTCAGCAAATTAATTGTTAGCGAAATCATCTTTTTGCTTCTCATCAGAACTTCATATTTATAGGCGTTTGATAAGATGACCGTTGAGTGCATTTAATGCTTTGCGTATTCCATACCGCTTTGCATTTAATGTTTCACGCTTTTGTCAACTACCTCGAGCCTTGTTCACGCTGTGTCTACTGACGTTGCCTTTAATAGCTTCCAACGTTCCTTTTGTCAGTCTGCGTAGCCTGCCACCTGTACTTTCTTCTGATCTGATGTTTGTGAATAAAATATTTGAATATCATCAGAGTCAAACAGCTTGGTGCCTAGCATCTTCTTGTCTTCTGACCTTGAAGTGCTTCTGAGCGTGATACCATCAGAACTTCAGTGCTACTGCTTCTGATCTCAAGTTCTTCTGATGCTTCCATAGACCCATGTTCTAATTCTGCCTTGACCATCTTCTGATGTCTTGCCAGACCATGTTCTGATGTTGCATGCTGAACCTTCTGAGACAAAGCTTCTGAGCGCTGATTTGTGCATACTCTTTATATATTTCCTGAAAGAGAAATTGCAATGTATTAGAGTACTACATTATCTCACACAAAATTCATATCCTTGTTATCATCAAAACTAAGAATATTGATCAGAACAAATCTTGTTCTAACAAAAGTCTCATGTTTGAACCCTGCCAGATACAAATTTCTAATGGGGATAGTTATATATTATGTTGTATTTTTATATCACTATGGTATGGTGTTCTATATTAAGATGTTGGCATTAAACAATACCAATACCTGTACACCAAAACGGAGGGGATAGTTATATATTATGTTGTATTTCCATATCACTATGGTATGGTGTTCTATATTAAGATGTTGGCATTAAAAATTCAAAATCTTATACCAGACTATAAATCCAAGGTCTACTTGTGCCCATCAGATATGGTGCAGAAAAATCACAAACAATTTCATTCCTGACTGCATCCCATACCTGTAAAACTTTTAGTTTTAATAATTGTTTTTGTTTAATCCATTAACAGACAAATAAATAGATAAGTAAATAAAATCAATTGGGCAAAACATAAAGTATGTAAGAAATTATTAAGTTTCAAAATCACAAAGAAATTGGCTTACCAAGAAGTAGAATTTGCTGAAGTGGATGGAAGTCCAGACTTTTTACAATTGAACCTTGGTTGAGAGTCATCACATTATTCTTGGGCAAGTCGTCAGAGGAATAGGAGTTCCGACCATGGCTCTGGCTCGAGTATGCAACACAAAGCAAATTTACCAAATCCCTTTTCCATCACAACAACTCATATAACTATTCTTTCATGACTACAAATAATTGCATAAGAATTCATTGAAACATATTTCTTGCTGAATAAATCAATATAGTTTACAGTCCAAGATATTTATCACAAAGTTCCAGGTAAAATAGGCACATCCATTAGCTCCTAATGAGATCTAATCAAGAAAAAGAAGAAAAAAATAAATTGAAAAAAAATTACGTCTCATAAGAAAAAGTTAAATAAATAAATTGGATATTCAGACTTCAAACAAACCTCTGTGTTGAACATGGAAAAGGGGACATAAAACTTGAAGTAAACTTTATTTTAACATAGAACATTGCATTGGTCATGGAAAATAAAAAATAAGTTAGGTATTGATAGTCATAACCGCTAAGCTTTTGAATTATTGGATGTACAACACAGAAAAATCAGTCAAACTCTCGAAAGTTATTGCATTAAACATTGAAAAAAAAGTCAAGAACCTTGAAGAATGATTGATAGGCATAGAGTTCAAAACTTTGAAGGGAAATCAACACACAGAGGTATGGATAAATTTGATGAAAGGAAATGAATAGTTTGGAAATAAAAGGAACAAAATCTAAATCTCAAAATCAAAACAAACATAATCAATAAATGATTTCATGGGTGTTAAAGTGAGTAAACATTTAATCCCCAAATCGAAACAAAATCTTCAAATAAATACAAAACATAAAAACGCGAGTAAAACTTACCTTCACTAAATTTCGTTGTACATGACATGTGTGCGATATGATGCATTCTGAGATTCGATAAACCAAGAGCATCTGATAAACGTAGCCAAAAAAGAAATGAGTTTTGATTCGTCGTATGTACCGTTTGATAGTATCATTCATTTTATAGGTATTGATGCATATCAGAGCCTCGAGCAATAAAGTATCCAAGGCACAACTTCAGATACACAATTTTGGAGCAATAAGGAGAAATTTCTGCAGAAGCCTGCTAAGCCAAGCTGTATCATGCTTAGAGATTCAAAGACATAGGCAGAACATTCTTCATGAGCTCGCTTTGTGCGGTCAGCTCGCTAAGTGAGATCTATTTTACTATACTAGATATTTAAGAATAAAGTGTAGGCTCGCTTAGCCCAATTGGATCGCTTAGCGAGCATGCGCAGATTTTGTTTATATTTTATTCATTTGTAACATTTTAGGTTATGGTTTTTGGGATATTTTTGACCTAAACCCCATCAATCTCATTCTTAGGTTAAATTAGGTTTAAAAACAATAATGGAGCTTGCATTAGGATGATTGGAGGTGGATTGATCATCGACCAAAGCTGACAAACCGGGAGATTTTCTGTTCATTTCTCTTTTTCTTTGTGTATTCTCTTGTAGTTGGGCTTTGTTTATGTATTTACTTTGAATTCATTCATATTTTTCGCCCATGACGTTATATAAAACTTGCTTAACAAATCTTTATCGATTGTTGTCTTAGATTTTTGCTTTGTGCTTGGGGTTTAGGATTGTTATAGACATATACTACTCGAATCCTTATCTAGGATGATTATCAGTTAGTTTCTAAACTCTAGAGATAGATTTAGAGCTAACATTCACTTGAGTATCTATGCTTAATGCCTCTGTATTGGTTGTGTTGTGCCGAGAGATCGTTGACGCGAGCAACACGGTTGTCTTCAGTGTTGTTGATGTGTGTGGAGAGATCGCCGCTGAGATGATATTGTGGGTTTCGTGGTTGATACGTGATGGCATTGACGAGTATCGTAGGTTGAGTATAATTGGTCGCTAAGTTTAGGTCTGTGTTGAGTGAGTATGTCCGCATGCCTGATAAGCTAATTCTATCAGAAGAATGTATTTATTATCTATTTATATATTTTCATTTTCCGTTTTTACTTTCAATCCGTTCAAACCCAAGCTCGAAAACATAGAAACCATTGAATGGAATTCTAACAACCATCTATGTGGACACGATAATTCTCGGAGTAATATTTCCAAATCTTTTGTTGCTTGCTGCTATGCCGCATTCAACACTTTTTTTGTTTGTTTTTTGTTTTTGTTTTTGTTGTTGAGATTTAATATTTAATGATTATATTAATTTTTTTGTTGTTGTTGTTGCTATTTTGTTTGTTGTTGTTGTTGTTGCTATGTTATAAATATTTTAAATTATATATTCTGATGGACATTCTCAATGTAGTCAGACAAAGCATGTGACAAAAATGAAAAAATGGTTGACTAACTTTTCACCATGATTAAAACTTCCAATTGTATTAAAAAGTAAGTTGACTTACATTTCACCACGGTTGGAAATTTCAACCGTGATTTGAATTTCCAACAGTGGAGAAATTGAAGGGATTTTAAGAGGGGTTTTCAAACTTTATGATCTTCTTAACGGAATAATCCCAAAAAATAGATTTTGATTAGATCATTAATCACGAATCAATTTAGGATTCAAGAATTACCTCTTGAAGCATGTTTTATCTTTGATCACAAACAGCGAAAGATACTGGCGTCTCTACATAGTCCACGCGAGTACAAAGTGGAAGGCGGTGCAAGCCGTTTTCAGAGAATGATAGAATCGACAACTAGCCTTGATAAGGGAAATAGCTCATCTATTTATAGAGAGCTTCTTAAACCCTAATGCTCTTATTTTGGACATTTACAAAATAAGCCCAATCTAATTTAATTAAATAAATATTATATATATATATATATATATATATATATATATATATATATATATATATATATATATATATATATATATATATTTAATCAAACTCTTTTAATTAAATAAAATAAATTATTAATTAAATTAAATCATATTTAATTTAATTAACTGTCATTTCTCATTTATTTAATTAAATCATACTTAATCAAATAAATTATATATGTGCTAATGTATTAAACAATTTAAATACTATTAACACATAAATAAACTAGATCTTATTTAATTTAATCATCCATTCCACTATAAGTATTCTATGCGTGTGACCCTATAGGTTCTCGTAACTTTGACAATAATATTAAGTCACATATTTAATATTATAAATAGTGAGTGGTATCTAGTAGCACATCACTGCTACCCAAGTGATGAGAATGCCATGTGATTTGACATAACCTTTTTATGATAAAGATTATGTGTACAATTAGCTTTTTTCCTTTATATCTATATTGAACACAAGGCATAGAATGTGTGACCCTTGTATAGTACAATATTTTATTCTTAGATCCCTAAGTTTACTTGATAATAACAAACAAGTCCAATATCTGATATCAACTTATTTGAGCCAGCCATGCATTTTACAGTCCGACTCTATCAAGGGGCCCATAGATATTACTCATGTATATGTAGGAGGGGAAAATCTCATCTAAGCAATGGCGGAGCCAGAAAAATTATAAAGTCTGGAAAAAAAATTTAAGACAGCAAATTCACATTGTATATAATATATAAATAATCATCTGACAAAATAAAAGAGACTCGTCATTTTGTCAACAAAATTATAGTTAAAGTAAAAGAGATAAATATAACCTTACAATAGCATGTTAAATAAAATCACGAGGCAAATGTCCTTTCTGAGACCTCTTTGCGGTGAATGTTTGAATAATATCGATATCATCAAGTTATTGAACCACACATCGTTGATTTTATTGCGCAATTTAGACTTGATAATCGTCATTGCTAAAAAAAATCTTTTAGAATATGCAGTCGACACCGACAATATCAAAGATAACTCAATAAATTTTTGAACCAATAGAAATACAAATGTTTCTTAGCTTGAAATTTTTTTTTAATTTTATTTGTTATTTTAAAATATAAATACTAAAAAATATTAGGTCGGACCGAGCCCGGGAAATTGCCCAGCATGGCCGTATGGAAGAACTGTTAGTGCATTTAGGTCACTCATGTCCCTCAGCATGATTTGTAAAGTATCCATCAACCATCTTTATGGTCATCCTGTAACGGACAATGTTTGATTGGCAATAAAGTACTCGAATCCACATCTAGGGTCCATAGTGATTTTAGGTCGAAGGGTGATATGCACCACTATCACTATGAGAATAACTTATGACACTTACATAACAAATTATGTAATATTCTCATGGTGGGTCAATCCAATCTAAATATTACTCATAATATTTATACTTATGTGAAGACTTGATATCTCATATCAATGACCTGTGATATACAGTCATCATTCTACTCACATAATAGTCTCTATGCATTACTGTTGTCCTATTTGACTTTAAAGCTTGACTACAGATACTTTAAGAATAACGTTCTTATGTTTAATGAGGTCTCACGATTAAGTCACACTAAATAGGTCATTAATAGACTAATTATTCTAAGGACTTTATTATGTCATATACAAATAACATAATAAATACAATACTTAATAAGTATATATATTAACAAACAATATATATTAAGGTCAAACCAAGCACTTGGCTCCAGTGGTAAAGGAGCTCCCGCTAAAGACGTAATCTGGGAATACCAGACCGGGTTCGATTCCTAGGTGGGAACAATGTTTGGCCAATGCCCGTACCTCTCGGCACAAGCTCTGGATTACTAGGGCTCTTTTCATAGTCATGATACAAAAGCAGATTAAGTCAATATTGCTATCAGACATTCGCTGCCCGAGTCTACCATCTATGATGGAAATCTTATTTCAGTTGTGGTGATAGATATTTTTTATAGTAGTGATCATGTAAGTTTAGCTTGAATTGGATTGGGTCTTCCAAATAATATATATAGTGTCTATCATTTGGTTCAACATCATAAGTGTGTCAGTGGTTACAATAATCTTCAAACTGTCTAAAATCTTTTTTAATACAACTCTCACTATAAAAGCTTCTGCAGGTTTCCCTTTTTAGACAATTAACACTGGATTCAAACCAATCGTTTCAGGTTTGATATTAGTAGGGTGCGTCTGCTTTGAATTCTTTATTGGAAGTATCTCAACCTTGGTGTTTTCATCATATTAGGAGGACATAGTCGATAATAAGTTTTACTTCTTGAGAGTTGATAGTTTTTCTATTTTGCTTTGAGAACTTGTTGCTATATCTTTTACTGCTAGATTATCGCTTAATGTAGGTTGTGTAATTTTATTGGTTGAAAGGACGCAAGGTTCTCTAATTTTTTGAAGGAATTGAAGTATTTTTGTACTTTTTAATTAATAATTTTTTATAAATTAGATATACTTATTTAGAAAAATCCTTGCATAAAAATGCACCTATATCTTATTCTTAAAAATCATCACTAAATGTTATTATTTTAAATTAAAATTTAAATTTATTTTAATTAAAATCGTAAGGTGGTTGTGATAATGAAGAAAATAAAAAAATATTTTTTAATTTTTTAATTAACAAAAAAATTTATGATTAGTTGTATGTTTTTTTTTTAAGTGTCATTTTAGCATAAAATTCTTCAACCAAGATAGTGGATTCTTAGAGTTATTTCCCTACTATAACCTTATTTATTTTCTCTTTCCAAATAAATTTAATCATTCTCTCTCTCTCTCTCTCTCTCTCTCTCTCTCTCTCTCTCTCTCTCTCTCTCTCTATCTCTCTCTCTCTTTCCAATAACTAATTGAGAAATTAATTAATTTTATGGTAAATGTGAAGTGAAGTCATTGATAAAGTAAATGTATAATTGATAAATTATAACATTAAACTATGAAAACGACACTTAAATGGGAACAAAAAATTCTTCTAAAACGATACTTATTATGAAACTGAGGCATACATGGATTGAAACAATGGAAAAGAAGAAGAAGAAGATAGAGAAAGATAATAGTGGAAGAAGTAGTAGAGAATATGAGATAAGATTTGTATTATTTCCTCATGAGCCTTACAATACTGTGATAGTTCTATATATATACAGAGTTACTTAGTGTACAAGTAAACCAACTAACTATCTTCTTAACAAACCCTAACTACCTAATTGTGTAACTAACTTTCTCAAGGAAGTTGAGAGCCTCCCTTAAGTTGAACCTTGGTATATGTCGAGCAAGTTCAACTTGGACATAAGATCATGGAAAGGTTTTGGGAGCAAGGGATTTGTAAAGAAATCAACATGTTGATTACATGATGAAGCTGGAAGTTGTTTCATGGTACCAGTGGTGTCGTTTTTTTTACCTCCCCGTTTCACTTGGGAGGACGGCACGCTAGACCCTTCACGCGAAATTTGGAAGGAGAATGCGCCCGGGATGGGATAAATTTTGTTTCAGTTCTTCCTACGATATCACACGAACTTTCTTTTGTCCTACGAGTAGGAAAGGGAAAAAAAGATCTCAACTAAACCCTAGGAGTTTGCTAAGTGTGGGGATTCACCTAGACTAGAAATTCTGGAGTCCGGAGGGTCGGTTATACATAGGGAAGAGTTTAAGCACCCTACATATCCGTAGTACTCTACGGGAACCTTCTCTGTGTCATTGTGTTTGTGTTTGCTAATGATTGATTGGGAAAGTTTCTCCTTTGTGTTAGGAGAAGGAATTGAATTGACTAAAAGAAAGACAGACAGACAGACTATTTTTGGTATTTTATTAGCTCCCTGAGATTCCTTGTGAACCTCATGCCTACATATCCCTAATGGAAGTCAGAGCTTAATGTAGTTCGGAGAACTAATTAGGGAAATTAATTATTTTTCGGTGCCATGCTTGAAGCTCAAGGTTGAAGCTTGAATTAAATCTCTGTTTACAGTAAAGAGATATGAAATCATCTTTACAGAGAGGTATTTCTACTATTCCACCACAAACATTAAAAGAGTGACAGAATAACTGAATTCATTTCATTCAAGAGAGGGACCTTACTTCGTTTAACAAGTATACCAGTCACATGTCTCTTGAATGAAAGAATGATGCTCATCCAAATTAGGGAAAGTTACCACATGTCTGGGTTTTACTGCCAGCTCATGCCTTTCAAAATCCTAAATGGGAGACTTTGATTAAAATTAAAATGAAATGTAATGTTTGTTTGTTTGAATGTGGTGAGATAGGAGAAAGATCTCTCTATAGAGATAAGCTATGTCTATCTACTGTATAAAAGATTTGATTTTTAAGCTGGCTTGTATGAGGCCCAAGCTTGAGGCTTTTTGATTGATTGATTATTTATTGACTCCGGGAGATGACTCCACTGGGGATTAATTACAAGGGATTTTTGTGTTCTGTACAAAGCCCAGAATTGAGGCTGACTCTATTTGGAGAGTGTTTATTTGATGGGTTTTTATTTGGTGTTCTGTACAAAGCCCAGAATTGAGGCTGACTCTACTTAGGGAGACTCTACTTTGTATGCCTTGTATGAAGCCCAAGGTTGTGGCTACTTTAACTAGGGAAAACATTATTTTCTGCCTTATAAAAAGCCCAAGGTTGTGGCTGACTGAGCATGGATGACTCTTATGGGGAAAAGATCCTAGAGGTTAGGAATCTTTGACACAGGAAATATGGTTTATCTGCCTTGTACAAAGCCTTTCGTTTAGGCAACCAGAGGATACCTCAGCCTTTCGTAGGCAACTTCCGAGGGACGAGATCATATTAGTGTATCGAAGGCAGCATCATTAGGGACTTATGATCTTTGCATTAATCGAGGCAACATGGCTGAGGTATCCTCGTATTCGAGGGACATGGCTATTCTGCAAAAAACACAAGGCAACAAGGCAACAGGCAACAAGCAGCAATAGAGGTTACCAAAAAAGTGTGCGTGGGTGCAACAATCATGTGATTAATTCAGAAATTTAATCTTATAATTAGTGATGCTAATTCAGTTCAAGGCTTGCACTCCCTAGGATTACTAACCACGCAGTAATATGGGGAAGGGGGAAAAGAAACCAGCAGATCTGAATCAAGTAATAATTAAAGCAGAATAAATAAACAAGGTTAAGATTTAGGGTTACCGACTATTGAGCTTTGGCGGTTGGCTAACCCTGAAAAAGTGGGAAAAGAGAAAAAGAAACAAAAAGTAGTGAGTGTATGGCTAATTCAACGACAATTAAGGCTAACCCTAATTTGATGAATGAAACAAAATAAAATAGAATGAATATTTAAAATAAATATGAAATAGGACTTAGCTTTTGATTTGATCTGATATGGTTCGTAGTCTCGGGGTTAACCCTGAAAAATTGGCAAAGCAAAGGCAGACAGAAAAAGAAGTGAGTGTAGGCGGAGTTCATTATATTTGAAGGTAAACCCTAATTTTAAATAAAATAACAAATATTTAAATAAGGGTTAAATCGGGACTTAGCTTCGTAATAGGCGTGGCGCGTAGTCGGAGGAAACCCTGTTGCTAACCCTGAAAAGAATACACAAAAGTAATATTTTTAGTGTATGGCAAATCCTCTTAATTCCTTGAAAACTTTGCATATGCATAAACATATCATTCATAAACATTACATCACAGGTTTTTATAAAGCAAATGCCTCATCTTTCCGCTGTTTATTTCAGTGAGAAAAATGGATCTTGAACAGTCTGTCAAGAATCTCCAAACTCAGAATGCTGAATTTCAAGCCTTGATCCTGAACTTGTCCAAGGGGCAAGATGAACTGAAAGCTCTCCTGACTAAGAAGACAAAGACTAAGAAACCCAAAGGAGTGATCAACCTGGGAAGAAGGTTCAAAGGTCGTCCCAAGAGGGCTGAAGAAGCTGAAATTCCCAAGGATGAGGAAGAAGAAGAAAATGATGACATCAGTGTCAAGAACAATGCTGGAAGTAATGTGGGCTCTGATGGTCAAGATGAAGAAGAAGAAGAGTATCATCAAGACAAGGATGAATCTGATGAGAAGTATAGGCTACTGGAAGAGCGTGTGAGAAACATGGAAATTCAGAAGGTACCTGGGATGGATTTTGAAGAGCTGGGACTCGTTCCTGGGGTCGTTATTCCTCCAAAATTCAAGACTCCCGCCTTTGCTAAGTATGATGGAGTCTCCTGTCCCAAGATGCACCTGAGATCGTATGTGAGGAAAATCCAACCTCATACTGGAGACAAGAGACTGTGGATTTATTTCTTCCAAGAGAATTTGTCTGGGACTCAACTAGAATGGTATTATCAGCTGGAGAATGCTAATATTCGCACATGGGAGGATATGGCTACTGCTTTCTTCAGGCAATACGAATATAATTCTGACCTTGCGCCAACTCGCATGCAACTACAAAGCATGTCTATGGGACCTAAGGAAAGTTTCAAGGAGTATGCTAAAAAATGGAGAGATCTAGCTGTCGCACGCTCGCGAAAAAATGAACAGAGTCGCCACCAATATATTTATCCCATAAGGGAAAGGAATATCAGAAAACCTAACAAAGGAAGGAACAGGGTCTTGCGACCAGAGAATCTAGGTACGGGAGTCGGTTACGCGAGGGGAAGGTGCTAGCACCCCTCACGCCCATCGTACTCGATGGTATCCACCTATGTTTGTTTCTATCTAAAGGGTGTGTACTATGTCTATGTCTATATCTGAATGAATGCAAAAGAAATACGGGGAGAAGAAGGAAATATTTACAAGTGTGCTCGTTCAAGCCCCGCGACTTGATGCCTACGTATCCTTTTCAGGAATCAGAGCACCGTAGTTCGGCTCAAGATTTTCTGTTTGTTTTTGTGTTTTTTAGTTGGGCGGAGTTAACGCTCGCGCTCTTGCATAAGGGGACAGCCTAGGATGCAATGGAGCGGAGATAACAATGCCCTTAAGAAAGAGATGAGAGAGAGACTTTGAGTGTTTCGAGGAAATCCCTAAGGCAAGAGAAACTCGAGTTACTCTTTGGTTTGTGTCTTTTAGAATTTGGGAACTTACGCCCGAATGGTTCCCTAAAGCAAGGGAGATCCAAGCACTCGAATGATTCCCTAAAGCAAGGGAGATTCAAGCTTCCATTCCCTTTTTAATGATTTTCACTTTTTTATTAATTTTTTTTAGTGTTTTCTTGGTATTTTTTAAAGGGATTTTATTTTGATATTTGTTAAATGTTTTAGTGTTGAAAAGAAAAGAATGAAAATGTGGGGGACTAACCTAACCTCTAAGCCTAGAGTTATTCTTGTTTAAATCTAAACTATGCTAAGCAAGTCTAAATATACACAAACAATACCAATTGATTAAAATCTAAACTACACATGGAAATACTCACAAGCAATTTATTTTTTATTCATGTTCTAAAGCTATTTTGAATTAAGAACTAAAAACTATTCATTTTTTATGGTTTATTAACCAATCACAAATCAAAGAAAACAACAATTAAAATTTCAATTAAACAACAATAATATTCTAAAAAGTCTAATTGGATGGAAAACAATTTTTATCAATTTTAATTTAAGGAAAAATGAATTAATATGCAAAAAAGAAAAAAGAAAATCTATTTTTTTGTTTATGAAATCTATTAACAGGGGTGTCAAAGCAATTAGAAAATGAACTAAAATCATGTACAAGCAAAACTGGACCTAAACAAGGGGAGTGTGAATAGCAGCTGGCGCCAAAGCCCAGTCTCACTAGCGTGTGGTGTATCGGCAGAGTAGGGGTGCAGTCCAGAAAAAATTCTGAGCCCAGTAGCGTGAGGCCCAGCGTTTGCACTCATCTCATTCCATTTTATT
The DNA here is from genome assembly GCF_029867415.1 of Vicia villosa. Lineage (NCBI taxonomy): Eukaryota > Viridiplantae > Streptophyta > Magnoliopsida > Fabales > Fabaceae > Vicia > Vicia villosa. The sequence goes on from NW_026705574.1 coordinate 75,832, forward strand.
TCATTTGTTTTTATTTCATTTTTCTGTTTCATTATTAGTATACTGTTATTCAGTTTTATTATATGGTTTTCAATTAATAACGTAACATGCATGATTCAGAAAAAGAAATCAATTGGTCAAGGTACAATTAAATCACAAGAGACAAAAATAACACAACGGCCAATCAGAACACGCCAAGTAATGAACCAATGATTATAATAAGGACAAAATTAGCACATAAATGGGAAAGATAACCAGTGAGGCTGCGCCACGTGAGCAAACGGAATGGCAACAAGTTCAAACAGACTCAGACGTCGGAGCTCCGCTCCGGTCGTCTTCTCCGGCCAACCTACGGCGGAGACGAGCCAAATTTTCTAGAAGCTTACGAGACTACCACTACTCCGCTCAAAATTTCGCGTAGATTCCAGATCCGGTATCAGTTTTCTCTAATTCTCTCTTTAACTCCATAACCGAGTGTGAACTAAAAGCCCTAACCATCAACAACTTCGCCAAAATCCAAAACAAGCACATCAATGGAGTTCTCATGGATTCTAGAGTTCATATTCACGAAACAATCATTCAAAAAGCTACGCTATCACCTTAACCGAATTCAAAGGACAAGATCTTCACACAATGGATATCATGCATTCTTATCAAGCACGTATTCGTTAAGCATATTAATACCATCATACAACATGCATCTAAATGCAGAGAGGATCTATGAAGCTTACTTGGTGAGGTCTTGAACAAGATCTTCACGAACACTTGCTCCTCGTGCTCCAACGATGACTGGCCTTGCACTTGTTTCAGATCCACAGGAAGGGAACCACTCAGAGGTTGCGAAAATGCTGAGATAGAGATTGAATCTTGCTCATAATCACACCATTGCAGAGCTTGAACTTGAGAAGATGAAGAATGAAAGCAGTTGGTGATGATGATGGTTGCAAAGTTTGTTAGAAACGTAACAAACTTTCTGAGAGTGACTGGGGAGAGAGAAATGAGAGAGAAGAGAAAGAGGAGAGTGAAGAATGAAGCTGGAAAGAGTGAGAGTGAGAGCGTTTTGAGGAGTGGACGAGAGTGAGTGAGTGTGAGAAAATGAGGCTTGGAGCTTGCTTTTATAGGGTTAGAAGGGTGATGCAGAGCATGCTACTTTTGGTGTGGGACTTGAGATGTAGAGTTAGGGAAATGGCATGAAGAGTGTTTCTTTGGTATGGGACCTGGGATGCTTAGTGAGCAAGATTTAGCAAATGTGGTAGGATTCTTTTCTCTTTTACGCAGCAGCAAATGCATGTCCATTTGTAGTAATGTGGTGCACTATACTAGCAAGCCATAAAATTCTCCAATTCCTTACAAATATTCAAAGAACCCCACTTTGGATGCTTACATCTTTTGCTATAGATCCTCAAACGGTTCACTCTTGGTATCAACTTAAAGAATTCATGGCATAGAGTGGTTTTTGTGTTGATGAGATCAAGTGATAATGCCTATAGTCCCCTTAAAATGGATTGGAACATGGTGATGCATACTCAGCAAAGGGCCTGCGCGCGTGACATGGAATTTTATGCCTGATGCCTTTGCTAATATGCACTTTCCAGGAGCATGACTTTGGAGGTCTCTAACTAGATCAATATGTGTCCAAAATTAACGATCTTGATCTCATTGGATAGAAGGCATGGCAAAGAATATTTTAAGATCAAGCTTGTTCAAAATAGAGACTTGTGGAGGAAGTAAAATGGACTTGAAGTTGGCACACCATGTGTTTGATGATACGCCTGCGCATGACCTGGGTTTCTGCCTTGGCCAGATGCTTGACTTGGTCAGGGTGAGGGCCCGACTTTGAACATCCACAATTGATTCAATATCCACCCAATTTACTCAATTCTTGTTTCATTGTGTAGAGGGCATGTAGGAGAAGAGATGCATATCAAGTTTGCATTCATAGCACACTTGTATATCTCTAAAATCAGCTTTAGATTTGGCATGCCACATGTTTGATGAAATGCCTAGTCATGACTTGGTTTGTGACTTGAGTTGTGGCCTAGATCAAATGAGTTTCCAGCAACTTCAAACCATTTTATCTCTCCATACAAGCTTCAAATGAAGAAACCTCCAACTAGAGAATTGTAGCATTCCATGATCTGAACATTTTTGATGTTGGTATTTTTCTCAAATGAGGCCTTTTGACTCGTGTAAATCAGGGCTGAAGTGGACTGCTCATCAAGATTTAAAGAGCCAAAAAATTTCTAAGTGTCAAAACTTTCCATTTTTGTCATTTTTCTATTTTTGGCAACTTTTTATCAAACTCCTGATTTTATCCATTCTTCGACTTTTCTCGACTGATTTTTCACCAAAAGTCAATATTTGGATAATTCTTCTGATTTTGACCCAAAAGTCAACTGTTCTGATTTTTCTCCGATCTTGATGAAATTCCCGATTAATCTGCTTCTGACCAATGGAAATCAACTGAACACTTCCACACAAGCATCATGCCACTTCTCCTCGCAAAATCAGCTCCTGATCAATGTATTTGACCAAAAAAGTCGACTGCGTTGACTTTGGTCAAGAAACCCTAATTCAGGATGACTAGATGAACAACAAGCTTGTATCCTCTAACCAATGCCTTGAGTTGAGAATGAGAAAACCCTGATTTCAAAAGATCTTGGACAAGATGATGACACCCCATATTAGGCTTCAAGTCTCTTCTTCTGATCAAGGACCAATGATATGGATGCATGCAATGGTATGACCTAAATGGATGTATGTTTATGAGTGGCAAGCCAGATAAATAAGGGTAGGACAACTTTGGGGTATGACAGCTGCCCCTATTTAATCGTATTAAACCTGAAGGTGAGATTGGCGCTAGCCTTTCGAACATTCGAGGTAGAAGAAGATTAAATATCAAAGTACCAGAAATTTGTCCTAAAGAGAAGATGATGTAAGTGTTGTCCGTATTTTTTTTTGTTCTTGCTTTGATATCTGCTGGGGAAAGAGAATTTTTGTTTTTTCTGGTGGAAGAATTTACGGTGAGTAATGGATTTGAATGGTGGTAGTAACATAGCCGAGGTGCCAACACAGGTTTTCAAAGAGAATGGTTATATGAGACAATGACTGAAAGAAAATAGATCTCGTACGATCTATGACTCAACATCGACTCGACATCAGGAGAGGATCTCATACGATCTTCAGGACTTGCAAGGGAAAAGATCTCGTGCGATCTATGACTCAACATCGGGAGAAGACCTCGTACGATCTTCAGGACATAAAGGGAATAGATCTCGTGCGATCTATGACTCAACATCGGGAGAAGACCTCGTACGATCTTCAGGACTGCAAGGGAAAAGATCTCGTGCGATTTATGACTCAACATCGGGAGAAGACCTCGTACGATCTTCAGGACAAAAAGGGAATAGATCTCGTGCGATCTATGACTCAACATCGACTCGACAACAGGAGAGGATCTCGTACGATCTTCAGGATTGAAAGGGAAAAGATCTCGTGCGATCTACGACTCAACATCGGAAGAAGATCTCGTACGATCTTCAGGACTGAAAGGGAAAAGATCTCGTGCGATCTATGACTCAACATCGACTCGACATCAAGAGAAGGTACAAGCAGAGAGTCATTGTGTCAGACATTTGTCGAGGATTGAGGATACCTCGTATCGGCACCGCAGCTTAAAAGTGTTTGTGACACGACAGCAGATATCAAGTAGAGTTTGTAAAGATGACAACTTTTGTGGGGATGTGTCATTGTTTCGATTCAACATTGACTCACATTATCTGGCTTATGCTTCGTATGCATGTTTGAGTTTTTATGGCGTAATGATCCACTGTAATGGATATGCTACGCTTTCGAGGATGCGATGTTATATGCAAATGAATACTGTATGCAGAGTGCCAAATAAAGGCCTTGGCGAGAGGAACAGGATCATTGGGGTCCGTTGCTTGTAGTCTTGAACTACCAATGTGGATTGATGTTGGAAACCCTGCAGTGCCAAAGATTATTGGCAAATGCGTTGAGGGTTAGAATGCAGCTTTATTGGGGAGGAAGTGACTTCGTTTGACTTTCTCTACATCCTGAACTGCTTGGGGATGGTGAGTTTTGAGGGACCCTTCTTTGTCTGCCATATGGAAGAGGGACATGGACCTCTTCAGGTGCCCCATGCTTACCAGTACTGATGAATTATACGCTTGAACTTTCACGTGGGATGATGACGACCTTTGTGATATGTTATAAGCCAAGATGACGACTAGAACCTGCAACCTGCACAGAAAAAACAACGTTTGGATGCAAATGGTGCCCCTTGGAGCATTTTTGTGTTTATGTAACATCATGTTTCGTTTTAATCCGCAATCATTATCCCCCATGCTTTCAATGCAATGTTTAATAATGAATTAAATCACACCTCGCATGCGAAAAATGAAGAGTAAGAAGGAAAGCTTTTTATCAAAAGATCATTTTATTGATGGAATGCCTATGAATAGGCTTCTTTATAAGGAAGCAACTCCTAAATGAGGTAGTTGCGAAAAAGAAAATAAAATGCAAAGAGCAAAATGGCAAAGAGAAATGCTCGAATTTCCATTAAAACTGGTATTGCTACAGTTCCCATATCCTTGATCCTCTCAATGCTTTGCTTCAGAAGCGTAATGGTTGGATCGATCTGTCCGCTTTGCCAAGGGTGTATAGTGGTCTTTGTGAAGGGTATTCAGACTGCAGCCTCTCGCTTTTGATCCCTAACTTTTGCCTGGATCGCCCTTTCGGGTTTTCAATCCAGCGGGATACCCCTTTTTGCCTAAGTCGCCCTTTCGGGTTTTCGACTTAGCGGGTTATTCTCTTTTGTTTTATCCCTAATTTTTGCCCAAACCCTTTTGGTTTGCCGGGATGCCCTTATTTTTGCCTAGGTACGTCGACCTAGCGGGTCTTTTATGCGTAGTATTTTTTGACTGAGTCTGAATTGACTGGAAGCGGAACGTCTTCCCCATCCATCTTTGTCAGGATTAAAGCACCACCTGAGAATGCCTTCTTCACAATCTATGGTCCCTCATAATTGGGAGTCCATTTGCCCCTTGGATCGGTGTGAATTGGCAAAATCTTCCTTACAACCAGGTCACCTGTGTGGAATTCTCGAGGCCGAATCTTCTTGTCATACGCTTTCTTAATCCTCTTTTGGTATAACTGACCATGGCAAATGGCGGATAAGCGTTTCTCCTCAATTAAATTGAGATGGTCAAGCCTCGTCTGAACCCATTCTGTCTCATCAAGTTTGGCATCCATCAAGACCCTCAACGAAGGAATTTCCACTTCGACGGGAAGTACAACCTTCATACCGTAGACAAGAGAGAAAGGAGTTGCCCCAGTTGAAGTACGAACTGAAGTTCTATAGCCATGCAAAGCAAATGGTAACATCTCATGCCAGTCTTTGTACGTTCTAACCATTTTCTGGACGATCTTCTTTATGTTCTTGTTAGTAGCTTCGACTGCGCCATTCATCTTTGGCCGATAGGGTGATGAATTGTGATGTTCAATCTTGAACTCTTCGCACAACTCTGTCATCATCTTGTTATTAAGATTGGACCCGTTATCAGTGATGATCTTGTTCGGAACCCCATATCGGCATATGATTTCTTTCTTGATGAAGCGAGCGACGACTTGCTTGGTTACGTTCTTGTAAGAAGCAGCTTCAACCCATTTGGTGAAGTAGTCGATAGCAACAAGAATAAATCTATGCCCATTTGAAGCTTGTGGCTCAATTCGTCCAATCATGTCTATACCCCACATAGCAAAGGGCCAAGGCGATGTCAGGACATTCAGAGGAGTTGGAGGAACATGAATTCTGTCAGCATACACTTGGCATTTGTGACATTTCTTCACATACACATAACAATCACTTTTAATCGTCATCCAATAATATCCTGCTCGCAAGATCTTTTTGGCCATAGCGTGTCCACTGGAATGAGTTCCAAAAGATCCTTCATGAATTTCCCGCATGATCAATTCTGCTTCGTGTCTATCCACGAATCTGAGCAAAACTGAATCATAGTTTCTCTTGTACAGGACGTCTCCTGACAAGAAGAATTTGGATGCTAACCTTCGAAGCGTTCGCTTATCCCTAATTGTAGCATCTTTGGGATACTCTTGTTTCTCAACATACCTTTTGATGTCATAATACCATGGCTTTTCGTCATACACATCTTCAGTAGTGAGACAATGAGCAGGGAATACATGTGCAGGCTCTTTGTAACGGAGGATCCTTATATCTGGCGCTTCTTTAGGGGAGCTAACTCTGAACATAGCTGCCAAAGTAGCCAAAGCATCTGCCAATTGATTCTCCTCTCGTGGGATGTGATCGAAAGTGATTTCCTCGAAAGCGGGCAACAACTCCAAGATATAGTCCCTATAAGGAACTAAATTGGGGTGTCGTGTTTCCCAATCACCTCTTACTTGATGTATGACCAAGGCAGAATCCCCATTATGGAAGCTTCGTACTCTACGACATTGTTTGTGCAATCAAAGCATATTCTAGCTGTGAAAGGGATGTGAGTTTGACGAGGAGAAGTCAAAACTGCCCCAATACCATGGCCCATAGCATTTGATGCACCATCGAACGTGAGAGTCCATCGCTCTCCTAGTTCGGGTCCTTCATTATCATCCAGTTTCATGATATCTTCATCAGGAAAGTCAAACTTCATTGACTGATACTCTTCTAATGGCTGATGAGCAAGATGATCTGCAAGGACACTTCCTTTGATGGCCTTCTGTGTGACATAATGGATATCATATTCTGATAAAAGCATTTGCCACCGGGCTAGTCTTCTTGTAAGGGCCGGTTTTTCAAAGATGTACTTTATCGGGTCCATTTTGGAGATCAACAGAGTGGTGTGAGTCAACATGTACTGCCTTAGTCGGCGAGCAGCCCATACCAAAGCACAGCAAGTTTTCTCGAGTAGTGAGTAACGGGATTCACAATCGGTAAACTTTTTGCTCAGGTAATAAATGGCGCACTCTTTTCGACCAGACTCGTCATGCTGGCCTAGCACACACCCCATAGATCCTTCAAGCACAGTTAAGTACATAAGAAGCGGCCTCCCAGGAACCGGAGGCATGAGAATTGGTGGCTCTTGGAGGTACTGTTTGATCTTTTCGAAGGCTTCTTGACAATTATCATCCCAACGGATATCTTGATTCTTGCGTAACAACTTAAAGATGGGTTCACAAGTGTCAGTGAGATGAGAAATGAACCTGGCTATATAATTCAATCTCCCAAGGAACCCTCGAACTTCTTTTTCATTCTTCGGTGCTGGCATATTCTGTATTGCTCTTACTTTATCAGGGTCGACCTCAATCCCTCGTTGGCTCACGATGAATCCAAGTAACTTTCCAGATCGCACTCCAAAAGTGCACTTGTTTGGATTAAGCCTCAACTTGAATTTTCGCAGACGAGCAAACAATTTTGCAAGATATACCAAGTGTTCCTCCTCAGTTTGGGATTTTGCAATCATATCATCAACGTATACTTCAATCTCCTTATGGATCATATCATGGAAAAGGGTCACCATCGCACGTTGATATGTTGCACCAGCATTCTTAAGACCAAAGGCATCACCTTATAACAATACGTACCCCACGGAGTGGTAAAAGTAGTCTTGGTCATATCTTCGGGAGCCATCTTTATTTGATTGTAGCCAGAAAAGCCATCCATGAATGAGAAAACTGAATACTGAGCAGTATTATCGACTAACACATCAATATGAGGGAGAGGAAAATCATCCTTCGGACTTGCCCTATTCAGATCTCGGTAGTCGACATACATGCGTACCTTTCCGTCCTTCTTAGGAACAGGTACGATGTTTGCAATCCAAGGAGGATATTCACATACAGATAAGAAACCAGCCTTCAACTGTTTTTCAACTTCCTCCTTGATTTTCAAAGCCATATCAGGTCGAGTTCTTCGTGGTTTCTGCTTTACAGGCGGACATTCTGGTTTGAGCGATAACTTGTGCATAACTATATCCGTGTCTAAACCAGGCATGTCTTCGTATGACCAGGCGAAGATGTCAACATACTCTCGAAGCAGCTCAATCAACCTTCTCTTTACATCACTTTGCAAAGCGGCCCCTATCTTGACTTCTCTCTTTGCTTCTTCTGTACCGAGGATGATGATTTCTATGGCTTCTTGATGTGGCTGAATAGATTTCTCTTCTTGTCTCAAAAGTCTTGCCAATTCCTCAGGGACTTCACAATCTTCCCCACTATCCTCATCAGCTTGGTCAATCGGATTCTCAAGGATATCAGGACGTGGAACTGTAACATTATCATTTTTGATGGAATCCGAGCCGGATCTGCACGATGGATGATTTATGCCTTAGAATGCAACACGTAAAGGAAAAGAAAAAGAAAAAGCTTTGCCATTTTTGAAAAATTTTTTAAAGTAAAAATGAAAGAAATGGAACAGTTATTGCATGCGAAAATATGATTTTCATTCAACATTAAACAAATTGAAACACATGGGGGGCCCTTCTTTACACAAGTGATCAAAATGCTTAGGGCTAAGCACATGATTTATCAAAACAAGAAAATTACATCTCCATAAAAGTGACTCTGGGGATGTCCAATATTGTCCAATTATTGAGTTCCTGTCCAGGTGCAACATGGCAAATGAATCTGGAGAGGTCTTCTTCATCATCATCATCATCCACGGCGAGAACCTGACTTCCAGAGCTAGTACTGGCACTGACGAACACTTGAGAAATCGGGGGGATCACCTTCTTTCCAAGGGTTGTGTTGAGCTGAGTAGAAGAGGATGGCTGGTATCCAAGCCCATACTTGTCTCGCTTCTCATAGACATCAATCAGCTTGCCCCAGGCACCATGGGGAACACCAGCTTCTAAGAAAGCCTTAGCATCATTCAAGGATGAGAGGGGTGCTCCAGGTTCCCTCTTATTCTCGACCACAGGGAGTTTGTCAACCGACACAATCTCTAAGGCTTGAAAGGGTGTCTCTTGTATCTCTCCCTCCACTTCCACATAACGGTATGTTGCCAGGTTATTGACTATCAGATCCTCTTCACCAGTGATCACAACAATCTTGTCATTCACAACAAATTTCACACACTGGTGGAGAGTGGATGTCACAGCTCCGGCAGCGTGAATCCAAGGACGACCCAAGAGGCAAGTGTACGAAGGGCGTATATCCATAACGTAGAAGGCAATGTAGAACATGTGAGGACCAATCAAGACAGGCAGATCAATTTCCCCTTCTACGGACCTTCTGGAACCATCAAACGCTCTGACACTGATAGTGCATGGTCTCATCATAACCCCATCCATACTCAGCTTAAACAAAGTAGCTTTGGGCATCACATTAAGAGAAGAACCTGTATCAATCAGAACTCGAGACAACACAGCATCCAGACACTTGACGGAGATATGGAACGCTTTGTTGTGTGCTCTACCCTCGGGTGGAAGTTCATCATCACAAAAACCCAAACAATTACCAGCAGTAATGTTGGTCACGACCCCTTCAAATTGAGGCACAGTAATGTCTTGAGTTACATGGGCTGAAGCCAGGACCTTCATCAGAGCATCACGGTGAGCTTCCGAATGCACCAAAAGAGACAAGATAGAAATCTTAGCTTGAGTTTGGTCAAGTTGATCAATCACCTTATAGTCACTTTTCTTAATGATTCTCAAAAGTTGCTCAGCATCTTGTGCAGTACGGGTCTCAGGAGGATCAACAACAACTTGCTTCCCCTTCGCTTGTGCATTGGCATCTTTGTTGGTCTCTTTGTGAAGTGGAGGAGGGGCAGCAAAGACTCGACCACTACGAGTGATGCCACTAGTCCCAGCAATATTAGTGACACTCGAATTACCCACTGGAGGACAGTCATACTTCTTCCCTCGAATATACACAGCATTATAACTCCAAGGAACAGCCTTGGAATTACTCACAGAAGAGGGAACGAGAGATGAGGTTGAAGGGGTCAGAGGGGCATCTGGAACCTGAATGACCAACGGAGTTCTTGGAGCTTGAATAACCAAAGGAGTACTCGGAGCATGAATGACCAGAGAAGTACTTTGAGTCTTTGACACCTCAGCAGAATAGTAAGGGATCTCTAAAGTGGCCACATCTTCACCAGAAACAACCCTCTCCACTCTAAGAACGCCTTCATCCATCAGCTTTTGAATCTATTCTTTCAATTTAGCACATTCCTCCGGATTAGAAGAACATTTCAAACAGAAGTCATGTAATTCACACAAAACCTTTTGTTGCATGAGATGTTCTCTGATAGTCGCAAGCGGCATCTTAACCTCATTAACATCAGTTACCAGGATTTGGTCGTCACATAACTCAATAGCACTGGTCGTGCCAGCATGAGGAGGCATAGGATTATTCTGCACATTAGGACCAGTGGGGGTAAATGAAATTAGCTTGTCGTCGAGGAGATCCTGAACCTTTAACTTGAATGCTCTACACTTTTCAATTGTATGGCCTGGAGCCCCTGAATGAAATTCACAACGAGCATTAACATCATAGCCGGGAGGAAGAGGACTAGGTGGAGGACCAAGCTCACGAAGTTGTACCAACTGACCAGCGAGCAACTGAGGAAGAAGTTGAGCATATGACATCGGAACCGGATCTATACGCCTATCCTGGTACCTTGTTCTTTGTGGACCCCTTTGACCTTGAGGCCTAGGATTTTGTTGACGATTCTGAGGAGCAGCAGCTTATTGTTGTGGTATGAAAGGCTGTTGGGTGCCATCCATGGTTGCGGGAGAGCAGCAACATACGCTTGAGGGACGTATAGACCAGGAACAGCATAAGGCATCGGATAATAAGGAGGTGGAACAGCAGAATATGCAGGAGCTCGGCCTTGGTCAACAGAAGCGGTACTAGTCTCACCTTCTTTCTTCTTCACAAACCCAGAATACGGCTTCTTACCATTACCACTTGAGTTGCTAGGACTAGTAACTCCTTGAATGGTACCAGCTTTGACACAGTTCTCAACCCTCTCATCAATGATGACCACATCCGAAAAGGAAGGAGAAGTATTACTAACCATGTGCTGAATATACGGCCCTTTCAGAGTTCCCATAAATAGATCAATCAACTCTCGGTCCAATAAATGAGGTTGGACTCGAGCAGCAAGTTCACGCCACCTCTGGGCGTATTCCTTAAAGGACTCTTCAGATTTCTGTGACATATTTTGCAGCTGTGCACGGCTAGGAACCATAGCAGTATTGTAGTGGTATTGTTTTAAGAAGGCATCAACAAGTTCTCCACAAGTACTGACATTAGACCTCTCGAGTTTCATATACCACTCCAACGGGGCTCCAGTGAGACTGTCCTGGAAAAAATGCATAAGTAGAGGTTCGTTCTCAGCGTGAGCGGCCATCTTACGGCAGTAGGAACGAATGTGAGTCTCTGGGCAGGTAACTCCCTTGTACTTATCAAAATCTGGCACCTTGAACTTCGGGGAAACAACAATCCCAGGTACCAAGCACATAGCAGCAGTGTCGAAACTCGAAGTTTTAGCAACCTCAACGGCCTTAAGGCGTTCTTCAAGAGCTTGGTACATCTTAGCAGTCTCGGTCAACTCAGCAGTAAGATCATGTTCAAGATCAATAACCTCATGGTGGTCATCCACTACTTTAAGTGTCTCATTAATAGGAGTCTCCTTAGTTTTCACCCCTCCATCAACAGAATTGGTAGGAGTATCTTTGATCAATCCAGCAACGCTCTTTCTAAGCTCTTCTTGTCCTTGGACAACGACATGGAGGGTCTCCATAAGTTGGGTCATTCTTTCCCCCATAACATCCATATCCCTACGGAGGGCAGCTTGATTCTGTTCAAATTGGTCCATGATTCTCTTCTCATTGTTTCTGGTGCGGTAAGGATGTAAGAAAGTCAGCTTCGTCGTCGGGAAAGAAATCTGTTGTTGGAAGGGACCCCAATTAGAATCTTATAAAAAAACCTGTAAATGCAATATGATATGAGTGCATGGGTGCATGTGTGCATGTTTTATTATTTTCAAGACTTTTTAGCTTTGTCTCAGGCCAACAACACAGGATAATGGAGAAAATAATGAAGCATAACCAAGATAAGCATAACCAAGATAAGCAAACATAATCGATTAATTCTGCAACCAAGTTCTTGAAGTACAAAATATTCTGCTCCCATGAGCCAACAAATACAGAAATAGAATTAGGAATCCCATCCAACAAATCTGGTGGTGATTCTATAACAAAATCAACACTAAGCAGGATCTCCCATGTCCAAATGACGAAGAGGGCTATCTCCAATGTTCTTATAACTCCAGGTCTTCATTTCTTCAAAAAGCTTTTTGGTCTCAGCACGGGTTGGCCTCTTAATGATTTCTTGAATCAGTAGGTCCTGTCTGAAATGCATGGTTTCCATGTAGCGGTTCTTCAGCTCCCAATATCTGGCTTCCTCTTGAGCTTGGGTATTACCTTGACCTTTTTCTTCTACTTGACCCTTCAGCTTTCGGATTTCTTCATAGCACTTCTCTATGGTTCCTTGGCGTTCCAACAAGAGTTTGTCTACTTTCTTTCGACGAGCCCTTTCTGAATTGGCTTCTTTAGTTTAAATCTGGAGTCTTTCAGTCAAATCTGCCAACTGAGCCTCGTAATGTTCTTTCAGCTTCTTTTCTTGAGTTTCGGTAGGTTTAGCACCTATAGTCATCCTTGGCCTTTTCTGAGAAGTACTTCCTCTAGCATACAATTCTTCAAGCTCTATTTCTCTCATTTTCAACTTATGAAGTGCGGAAAGCTTCTCTTGCCGAGCAGTATTCATCTTAACATGCATTGTTTCCACCTGTTCAGTCAACTTCCGATTCTGATCCACAGTTTGATTATAATGAGGCATGGAAACAATGTTGGGTTGTTCACCAGCAGGGGGGTACAAAGGATCTTTGGGAGGGAAGGGCATCCCTTGAACAGCAACCACAGATTCGATCCACTTAGTATAATCTTCGTAAGTAGCACAATCTCGCTGACCAAAATGTTTCTTATCTCTCCAACAAATACTCTTCCAGGCTTGTACAGCTTCTGCCATCTGCCCACTATCGGTGGCTGAATGATAGAAAATATTCTCAGCAATTTATGTCTGCTCAGGGGGACTGATAAAAGCATATCCAAATGTTCTCCTAGCCAGGACGGGATTATAGTTGATTCCACCTCTAAGACCCATGAGAGGTACATTTTTGAACTTTCCGCAACTCATAATAACTTCCATGTCATCTAAAGATCTGTTGTGCCAGACAATATCTTTGGCCCTAAGCCCCATAATCCTCTCAGCCCACTTAGATGTGTGCCTATTATCAACGAAAGCGCCACGCTTAGGCAAATGTGACCTGAACCAACGATATAACAACAGAGCACAGAATCTAACCAAACCTCCCTTCTGACTACTCTTGTGATGAATGGAGTGATAAACATCCCCCAGAAGTGTAGGAACCGGATTCTGCAGAATGAACATATGAATTGCATTCATGTCAACAATGTTAGGAATGTTCGAGAACATCATGATACCATAGATACTTAGAGCCAGGATAGCCCTAAATGTGTCCCATTCTTTTGCTTCAGCAGCCTCACAACCCCTTTTGACCAAAAACTCCATGCAAAAACCAAGACCTCCTCCCTTCTTAGTGAGATTTGCTTCCACGACCGACTTGCTCAAATAAAGAGCCTTAGCAATTTCAATGGAATCAGGGGCCTTCATGGTGCCATAGTATGGTACTTCCTTCTTTATAGGAACGCCAAGAAATAGGGAATACTCTTCTAATGTTGGAACCAAGAGGTAGTCGGTGAACGTGAAGCAGCGAAGGGAAGGATTATAGAACTGAAGCAAAGTATGAACTCCCTCTTGCTTGTACTTGGTGAAAGGCATCTTGAGAAGGCTCAGAATGTACCCATATTTTTCTCGGAAATTGGTTGACTCATCTGGCGTAATCTTCTTTGCTAAACACCCAAGGGAATCCAGATTCGGATCCAGGAAAGAATAAGAGGGATTGCGTCTACCAGTCTTCATTGGTGGGGCCATGTGATTGCGTCTACCAGTCTTCATTGGTGGGGCCATGTGTTGGTCGGAGACAAAGCCAAAAAGTTCTTGAAAATAAATGAACATGCATGTTAAGTGATATGGCGGAATGCGTTTCATCGGGAGAATCCTAAAGTCTTTTCATTATTTCTTTTCTTTTCTTTTCTTTCTTTTTTTGCAAAAAGAGTATATACATCCTTTTTTTTTTTTGGAAATAGACTTTAGGATTCTCCACGAATGAAGTGAGGTGGATGCAATAGCATGATGTGGTGAGAGACTGAATGTCCCTCGCAGCTCTGGATATCTGGGTAACACTGAATGTAACAGGTTCAAAATTCCGGCTTCAGATTGCAAAATGGAAATCAGGGTATGATGAAGGCTAGTGTCCTGTCCCACCCCAAACTCACAGGTATGAATTCTAGACACGGACAGGTGGTCCCTAATGGTCACTAGGGTCTACAGTTCCCATGGGGTACAAAGTGTTTGAGGCAGCAAGCATGCCAGACACAGTGTTCCATGAAAGAACCTCGCCCAGTTGTGGTACCCCATGTCAAGCTCGATCGTAGCAAGAGCCACGGGAGTCAACATGAGCATCCACGCTAATCCTATGTGTCACTGGCCTGGGTAGTGGGCCTTTTACCTCACAAAAACCCCCCACCTACAAAACAAAGCAGAAAAAATATGTGGCCCCCACGGGGACCCATAATATAGTCCAGATGCATGATGTGCAAGCAGAAATAAACATGATATGCAAGCAGAAAATAAACATGCAAACATATATACAAGATATAGACATAAAAAAAACAAGTAAACACCCAATAAAAATAAAACAAACAAAGGCTAGGATCGACTTGCTTAGGTTTCCCCAGCAGAGTCGCCAGCTGTCACACGCTCGCGAAAAAATGAACAGAGTCGCCACCAATATATTTATCCCATAAGGGAAAGGAATATCAGAAAACCTAACAAAGGAAGGAACAGGGTCTTGCGACCAGAGAATCTAGGTACGGGAGTCGGTTACGCGAGGGGAAGGTGCTAGCACCCCTCACGCCCATCGTACTCGATGGTATCCACCTATGTTTGTTTCTATCTAAAGGGTGTGTACTATGTCTATGTCTATATATGAATGAATGCAAAAGAAATACGGGGAAAAGAAGGAAATATTTACAAGTGTGCTCGTTCAAGCCCTGCGACTTGATGCCTACGTATCCTTTTCAGGAATCAGAGCACCGTAGTTTGGCTCAAGATTTTCTGTTTGTTTATGTGTTTTTTAGTTGGGCGGAGTTAACGCTCGCGCTCTTGCATAAGGGGACAGCCTAGGATGCAATGGAGCGGAGATAACAATGCCCTTAAGAAAGAGATGAGAGAGAGACTTTGAGTGTTTCGAGGAAATCCCTAAGGCAAGAGAAACTCGAGTTACTCTTTGGTTTGTGTCTTTTAGAATTTGGGAACTTACGCCCGAATGGTTCCCTAAAGCAAGGGAGATCCAAGCACTCGAATGATTCCCTAAAGCAAGGGAGATTCAAGCTTCCATTCCCTTTTTAATGATTTTCACTTTTTTATTAATTTTTTTTAGTGTTTTCTTGGTATTTTTTAAAGGGATTTTATTTTGATATTTGTTAAGTGTTTTAGTGTTGAAAAGAAAAGAATGAAAATGTGGGGGACTAACCTAACCTCTAAGCCTAGAGTTATTCTTGTTTAAATCTAAACTATGCTAAGCAAGTCTAAATATACACAAACAATACCAATTGATTAAAATCTAAACTACACATGGAAATACTCACAAGCAATTTATTTTTTATTCATGTTCTAAAGCTATTTTGAATTAAGAACTAAAAACTATTCATTTTTTATGGTTTATTAACCAATCACAAATCAAAGAAAACAACAATTAAAATTTCAATTAAACAACAATAATATTCTAAAAAGTCTAATTGGATGGAAAACAATTTTTATCAATTTTTATTTAAGGAAAAATGAATTAATATGCAAAAAAGAAAAAAGAAAATCTATTTTTTTGTTTATGAAATCTATTAACAGGGGTGTCAAAGCAATTAGAAAATGAACTAAAATCATGTACAAGCAAAACTGGGCCTAAACAAGTGGAGTGTGAATAGCAGCTGGCGCCAAAGCCCAGTCTCACTAGCGTGTGGTGTATCGGCAGAGTAGGGGTGCAGTCCAGAAAAAATTCTGAGCCCAGTAGCGTGAGGCCCAGCGTTTGCACTCATCTCATTCCATTTTATTTCATTTGTTTTTATTTCATTTTTCTGTTTCATTATTAGTATACTGTTATTCAGTTTTATTATATGGTTTTCAATTAATAACGTAACATGCATGATTCAGAAAAAGAAATCAATTGGTCAAGGTACAATTAAATCACAAGAGACAAAAATAACACAACGGCCAATCAGAACACGCCAAGTAATGAACCAATGATTATAATAAGGGCAAAATTAGCACATAAATGGGAAAGATAACCAGTGAGGCTGCGCCACGTGAGCAAACGGAATGGAAACAAGTTCAAACAGACTCAGACGCCGGAGCTCCGCTCCGGTCGTCTTCTTCGGCCAACCTACGGCGGAGACGAGCCAAATTTTCCAGAAGCTTACGAGACTACCACTTCTCCGCTCAAAATTTCGCGTAGATTCCAGATCCGGTATCAGTTTTCTCTAATTCTCTCTTTAACTCCATAGCCGAGCGTGAACTAAAAGCCCTAACCATCAACAACTTCTCCAAAATCCAAAACAAGCACATCAATGGAGTTCTCATGGATTCTAGAGTTCATATTCACGAAACAATCATTCAAAAAGCTACGCTATCACCTTAACCGAATTCAAAGGACAAGATCTTCACACAATTGATATCATGCATTCTTATCAAGCACGTATTCGTTAAGCATATTAATACCATCATATAACATGCATCTAAATGCAGAGAGGATCTATGAAGCTTACTTGGTGAGGTCTTGAACAACATCTTCGCGAACACTTGCTCCTCGTGCTCCAACGATGACTGGCCTTGCACTTGTTTCAGATCCACGGGAAGGGAACCACTCAGAGGTTGCGAAAATACTGAGATAGAGATTGAATCTTGCTCATAATCACACCATTGCAGAGCTTGAACTTGAGAAGATGAAGAATGAAAGCAGTTGGTGATGATGATGGTTGCAAAGTTTGTTAGAAACGTAACAAACTTTCTGAGAGTGACTAGGGAGAGAGAAATGAGAGAGAAGAGAAAGAGGAGAGTGAAGAATGAAGCTGGAAAGAGTGAGAGTGAGAGCGTTTTGAGGAGTGGACAAGAGTGAGTGAGTGTGAGAAAATGAGGCTTGGAGCTTGCTTTTATAGGGTTAGAAGGGTGATGCAGAGCATGCTACTTTTGGTGTGGGACTTGAGATGTAGAGTTAGGGAAATGGCATGAAGAGTGTTTCTTTGGTATGGGACCTGGGATGCTTAGTGAGCAAGATTTAGCAAATGTGGTAGGATTCTTTTCTCTTTTACGCAGCAGCAAATGCATGTCCATTTGTAGTAATGTGGTGCACTATACTAGCAAGCCATAAAATTCTCCAATGCCTTACAAATATTCAAAGAACCCCACTTTGGATGCTTACATCTTTTGCTATAGATCCTCAAACGGTTCACTCTTGGTATCAACTTAAAGAATTCATGGCATAGAGTGGTTTTTGTGTTGATGAGATCAAGTGATAATGCCTATAGTCCCCTTAAAATGGATTGGAACATGGTGATGCATACTCAGCATAGGGCCTGCGCGCGTGACATGGAATTTTATGCCTGATGCCTTTGCTAATATGCACTTTCCAGGAGCATGACTTTGGAGGTCTCTAACTAGATCAATATGTGTCCAAAATTAACGATCTTGATCTCATTGGATAGAGGGCATGGCAAAGAATATTTTAAGATCAAGCTTGTTCAAAATAGAGACTTGTGGAGGAAGAAAAATGGACTTGAAGTTGGCACACCATGTGTTTGATGATACGCCTGCGCATGACCTGGGTTTCTGCCTTGGCCAGATGCTTGACTTGGTCAGGGTGAGGGCCTGACTTTGAACATCCACAATTGATTCAATATCCACCCAATTTACTCAATTCTTGTTTCATTGTGTAGAGGGCATGGAGGAGAAGAGATGCATATCAAGTTTGCATTCATAGCACACTTGTATATCTCTAAAATCAGCTTGAGATTTGGCATGCCACATGTTTGATGAAATGCCTAGTCATGACTTGGTTTGTGACTTGAGCTGTGGCCTAGATCAAATGAGTTTCCAGCAACTTCAAACCATTTTATCTCTCCATACAAGCTTCAAATGAAGAAACCTCCAACTAGAGAATTGTAGCATTCCATGATCTGAACATTTTTTATGTTGGAATTTTTCTCAAATGAGGCCTTTTGACACGTGTAAATGAGGGCTGAAGTGGACTGCTCATCAAGATTTAAAGAGCCAAAAAACTTCTAAGTGTCAAAACTTTCCATTTTTGTCATTTTTCTATTTTTGGCAACTTTTTATCAAACTCCTGATTTTATCCATTCTTTGACTTTTCTCGACTGATTTTTCACCAAAAGTCAATATTTGGATAATTCTTCTGATTTTGACCCAAAAGTCAACTGTTCTGATTTTTCTCCGATCTTGATGAAATTCCCGATTAATCTGCTTCTGACCAATGGAAATCAACTGAACACTTCCACACAAGCATCATGCCACTTCTCCTCACAAAACCAGCTCCTGATCAATGTATTTGACCAAAAAAGTCAACTGCGTTGACTTTGGTCAAGAAACCCAAATTCAGGATGACTAGATGAACAACAAGCTTGTATCCTCTAACCAATGCCTTGAGTTGAGAATGAGAAAACCCTAATTTCAAAAGATCTTGGACAAGATGATGACACCCCATATTAGGCTTCAAGTCTCTCCTTCTGATCAAGGACCAATGATATGGATGCATGCAATGGTATGACCTAAATGGATGTATGTTTATGAGTGGCAAGCCAGATAAATAAGGGTAGGACAAATTTGGGGTATGACACTAGCTGGAAGAGTCCAACCTTCCTTGACTGATAGGGAATTAGTGGACATGTTCATGGGCACGCTGACTGGGCCGTTCTATAGTCATTTTCTTGGTAGTTCCTCATCTGGTTTCACTGATCTCATACTGACTGGAGAATGGCATTCGAAGTAGGAAGATTCAAGTAGGCGCCTCGTCTAGCACTGCGAAGAAGCCATATCATGGAAGAAATGAGTCTAATGCTGTTCAAAGTCAGAGGGGCCATGGTAAGAATGATCAGAACCAATCTGTTGGAGCTGTCCTCATCTCTACTCCAACATCTCAACAAGCTCCTAGACAAGAGTATCAACGCAAGACTGATAGACCAAGGAGAAAATTCACCTCAATCAACATGCCTTTGTCTCAAGCCCTACAACATCTACTGAAGGCTAAACTGGTCACTCTGGAGGATCCTCCGAAGTTTGTTAACACTGCAAGTCCAACTTATGATCCCAAAGTTACATGTGCTTACCATTCCAATGCTCCTGGGCACAATGCAGATAACTGTTGGGCCCTGAGAAACAAATTCCAAGACATGATAGAAGCTGCTGAAATCGAGTTCGACGCTCCAGAGACTCCTAATGTCATTACTGCTCCCATGCTGAAACACGACAAGGCTGTTAACGCTATCATGGACACAATCCATGTCTATGATGTGAGAGATCTATCGACACCTCTCCCTGAAATCAAGAGAAAGCTGCTGCAAGCTAGTTTATTTCCAGGTTGCAACCCAGGCTGTTATTACTGTGCATCCCTACCTAATGGTTGTGAGAATCTGAAAAGAGGTATCCAAGGCTGGATGGATTGTGGCACTATCAGATTTGAGAAGACCCCTTCTATTGAAGATTTGTGCGAAGGTTTCTCCCGTGGCTTGAAGATCGAAGATGTCTCAGTGATTTCTAGAGTCCCATTGAAGATCCCCACCAAGGCCCCTTTCAAGATTTCTGCTGAACCCCGTGTGGCTCCAATTATTATTACTAAACCTGGTCCAATGCCATATTCTTCTAATAAAGCTATCCCTTGGAATTATGGTGTCGAGGTCTATATTCAAGGAGTTAAGCAAGAACTCATAGCTGACAAAGTTTTTGAAGACGCTAATCCAGATGTGGGTAATATTGCCGGAACTAGTAAAGTGAAAAGAAGTGGAAGGGTGTTTTCTCCAGAGATTTCTCCGAACACTGCTTCACCTTCTGTTACTATTACTCCAAATGCTGATGCTCGTGGTAAAGGACCGTTGCATGAACCTGAGACCGTCACTGAAAATTCACCGTCTGAAGAAACGAATGAGTTCCTGAAGATCATCCGCAAGAGTGATTATCACATTGTTGAACAAATGGGGCATACTCCTTCTAATATCTCTATGTTGTTACTCTTGAGTTGTTCCAAAACTCACGCCAAAGCCATGATGAGGTTTCTAGAAGCTGCCCATGTGCCACAAGAGATTTTTGTCAATCAACTCGAGAATTGCATTGCAAATCTGACGACAGAGAATTACCTTGGATTTTCTGATGCTGATCTGAGTCCTAGTGGAAAGAACCATAACAAAGCGCTACATATATCCATTGAATATGGGGGCACCACTCTGGCCCATGTGCTGGTGGAAAATGGTTCGTCTTTGAATGTACTACCCAAGCTGGTGTTGGACAAACTCAAACATGAAGGAGCTACGCTGAAGGCGAGTGATGTGATAGTAAAAGCTTTCGACGGCTCAATGAGTACTGTACATGGTGAAATTGAGCCCCCAATCAGAGTAGGTTCCCAAACTTTCAACACTGTGTTCTATGTAATGGAAATTCATCCTGCTTATTCCTGTCTACTTGGGCGTCCTTGGATACACGGGGAAAACGCTGTGACATCGACTCTCCATCAGAAACTGAAATATCCAGCAAAAGGCAAGATTGTTACTGTTCATGGCGAGGAAGAGTATGTGGTAAGCTTTGTAGATGAAACCAAGTACGTTGAATTCACTATAGAAGGTTTTGAAACTCCTCGTCAAGCATTTGAATTGGTCCCTCAAGTGGTTCCTGAGACTAAACCCATCAATGTTGTTCCTAAGGTTACTAGGATTCCTCCAACAATGGCTTCTCTGAAAGACGCTAGGGCTGTGGTAGAAGAAGGCGGTTGCACTATCTGGGGGCAACTTCCTGACATCCCGTACAAGTCCAACAAATGGGGTCTAGGCTGCACTACTAAGGATCAAAGTGGAGAAAGACATCCTCGTCCAGAAGGTTTGAAGCATCACTTCATCAGCAAAGGAGTCAACGCCATAAGTGAAGATGAATATAATGGTAATCTAGACAAGTGGATCTTCCCTACATCAGGCACAGGGTTGGACAACTGGAAGACTGAAGACATTGTTTCTATCTCCTATAGTCAGGAGTAATCGCCGTTCTTAGTTCTATTTCTTGCTTTCCTTTATATTTCCAATTTTAAAATTATGTATTTCAATAAACAATAAACTCTAAAGCCGTGTGTCCCGCCCGAGGCACAATGGTCCATTGTTAGGGCTTGTCATTTCATAAGCATATTTTCATTCAATAAAGCATTGGACGTTTCGTATTCAAATTGTGTGTTCGCTTTAATTTTTCTTTACTTTTATAGCTATGTGTTCTTACACACACCCACATAATGCACTGCAGATCCATGTCCGCTCTGGATCCTATTGATAACGACTCTGCTATTGCTAAATAGGACTTTGAAAATCCGATCTACCAAGCTGAGGACGAAGGTGAGGAAGATTGTGAAGTGCCTAGAGAACTTGCCAGATTACTAGAGCAAGAAGAAAAGACTATACAGCCGCACGAAGAGCCAATCGAGGTTGTGAACATAGGTACTGACGAAGAAAAGAAAGAGATCAAGATAGGGGCTGAATTAGAGGATGTTGTCAAACAGAGACTGATCAAAATGTTGCGAGACAATGTTGAGATTTTTGCTTGGTCCTACGAAGATATGTCTGGGCTCGATACTGATATTGTGGTTCATCGTCTACCTATCAAAGAAAACAGTCCTCCAGTTAAACAGAAGTTACGAAGAAGCAGACCTGACATGGCTCAAAAGATCAAAGAAGAGGTAGAAAAGCAATTCAATTCCGGTTTCCTGAAGGTGGTGAGCTATCCGCCATGGATCGCCAATATAGTACCCGTGCCTAAGAAGGATGGAAAAGTCAGAATGTGTGTAGACTATAGAGATTTGAATCGAGCAAGCCCTAAAGATGATTTTCCCTTACCACATATTGACATTCTAGTTGATAGTACTGCGCAATGCAAGATGTTCTCTTTCATGGATTGTTTCTCAGGTTATAATCAGATCAAGAAAGCACCCGAAGACATGGAGAAGACAACTTTTACTACACTGTGGGGCACCTTCTATTACAAAGTCATGCCATTTGGGTTGAAGAATGCAGGGGCAATGTACCAACGTGCAATGGTAGCTCTGTTCCATGATATGATTCACAAAGAAATAGAGGTTTATGTTGATGATATGATTGCGAAGTCCAACACTGAAGAAGAACATCTGGTCCATTTGCAGAAGTTGTTTGATAGGTTGAAGAAATACAAGCTGAGACTGAATCCGAACAAGTGTACTTTCGGCGTAAGGTCTGGTAAGCTACTGGATTTCGTTGTCAGTAGTAAAGGTATTGAAGTCGATCCTGCAAAGGTAAAAGCTATACAAGAGATGCCTTCTCCACGAAACGAGAAAGAAGTTAGAGGATTCCTGGGACGCCTGAACTACATTGCTAGATTTATTTCCCATCTGACTGCTACTTGTGAACCAATCTTCAAACTACTAAGGAAAGGTCAAGTAGTAAAGTGGAATGACCAATATCAAGAAGCCTTTGATAAAATCAAGAAGTACCTGCAAGAACCTCCGATCATGATACCACCTGTTGAAGAAAGACCTCTAATTCTGTACTTAACAGTATTGGAGAACTCAATGGGGTGTGTACTAGGGCAACATGACGAGTCTGGTAGAAAAGAGTATGCAATATACTACCTTAGCAAAAAGTTTACCGACTGTGAAACAAGATACTCACTGCTCGAGAAAACTTACTGTGCTTTGGCATGGGCTGGTCGCCGACTGAGACAGTATATGTTGAACCATACCACTTTGTTGATTTCTAGAATGGATCCTATCAAGTACGTGTTCGAAAAACCCGCTCTCTCTGGACGAATAGCGAGATGGTAAATGATATTAACAGAGTATGATATCCAGTATACAACACAGAAAGCAATCAAAGGAAGTGTAGTGGCAGATCATTTGGCTCAACAAGCTGTGGACGACTATCAATCCATGAGTTTTGAATTCCTAGATGAAGATGTTATGCTTGTTACTGATTATGAACAACCTGGTCCAGATGAAGGACTTGAACCAGGATCCCGATGGACTATGGTTTTTGATGGAGCTTCGAATGCACTTGGTAATGGTATTGGCGCTGTAATTATCTCTCCCGCAGGTGGACACACCCCGTTCACAGGAAGACTATGTTTCGACTGTACCAACAATATGGCTGAGTATGAAGCATGTATCTTGGGACTCAGAGCTGCTATCGATTTAAGAATCAAGTTCTTTGAAGTATATGGGGATTCAGCCCTAGTAATCAGCCAGATCAAAGGAGAATGGGACACAAAGCATCCTAATCTCATGCCGTATAAAGATTTGGTGCTATCTTTAATTCCACACTTCGAAGAGATTACTTTTGAACATATTCCTCGAGAAGAGAATCAGTTAGCAGATGCATTAGCTACTATGTCATCCATGTTCAAGGTCAGATGGGACAACGAGGCTCCCATAGTCATTATTGAAAGACATGATGAACCCGCATACTGTTACGAGATAGTTACTGACGAGGTCGAAGAAAAGCCATGGTTTCACGAAGTAAAAAGATACCTCGAGACTCAAGAGTACCCTGAAGGGGCATCCATCAATGACAAGAAATTCTTAAGAAGGTTCGCATCCAAGTTCTTTCTGAGCAATGGAACCTTATACAAGCGCAATCATGATTCAACCCTGCTTCGTTGTGTGAACAAGAAGGAAGCTGAAGAGATCATGGAAGACATGCACGATGGTACTTTTGGAACCCATTCCAGTGGACATACTATGGCTAAAAAGATTCTGAGAGCGGGTTACTATTGGTCTACTATGGAAACTGACTGTCACCAACATTCTAGAACATGCCACAAATGCCAGATATACGCCGACAAAGTACACGTGCCTCTTGTTCCACTAAACGTCCTGACTGCTCCTTGGCCTTTTGCAATGTGGGGCATTGATATGATCGGAGAAATCAAACCTACTTCTTCCAATGGACACCGCTTCATCCTCGTTGCCATCGACTACTTCACCAAATGGGTAGAGGCTGCTTCATTCGCCTCCGTTACCAAGAATGTGGTGGCTCGATTCATTAAGCACAATCTTATTTTCCGGTATGGCATCCCTGAAAGGATTATCACAGACAATGGTACCAATTTGAATAACAAGATGATTACTGAGCTCTGCACACAGTTCAATATCAAGCATCACAATTCTTCTCCATATAGACCAAAGATGAATGGCGTTGTGGAGGCCGCCAACAAGAACATAAAGAAGATTGTACAGAAAATGACTGTGACTTATAAGGATTGGCATGAAATGTTACCATTTGCTCTTCATGGTTACCGTACTTCTGCACGTACCTCAACTTGGGCAACCCCATTCTCACTAGTCTATGGTATGGAGGTTGTGTTACCAATTGAAGTTCAAATTTCATCCTTGAGGATCATAAAAGATGTAGAGTTAGACGAAGACGAATGGATTCAGACTCGGCTGGACCAGATAAACCTGATTGACGAAAAGAAGCTTGTGGTTGTTTGTCATGGACAACTGTATCAGAATCGTATGATCAAGGCATTTAACAAGAGATTCAAACAACAAGCATACCAGACTGGTGACTTGGTCATAAAGAGAATTATTCTACCACAAGGCGATCCTAGGGGAAAGTGGACGCCCACATATGAAGGACCATTCGTGATCAAGAAAATATTCGCTGGAGGAGCAATGATACTCACTAATATGGATGGCGAAGACTTTCCGCATCCTGTGAACGCAGACATAGTCAAAAAATACTACGCATAAATATGACCCGCTAGGTCGACGTACCTAGGCAAAAGTAAGGGCATCCCGGCGGACCAAAAGGGTTCGGGCAAAAGTTAGGGATATATATAAAAAAATGTGTACAACTGTCAAGTTGAAAACCCGAAAGAGCGACTTGGGAAAAAAAGGGTATCCTGTTAGGCTGAAAACCTGAAAGGGGGGCCTAGGCAAAAGTTAAGGATTAAAATGTAGGGCTATGTCTTGTTCAATTCAATCATCTTTCTCCAACAAGCAAGGGATGAGATGCTCGAAGACATACTAGCAATAGCAGAATTGAAACTCAATAGGATTGTTCCCACATAGCTATTTTTGTTTTATTTTTGTACCTTTTCAAAAACACACAATATGTTCTTTATTTTGCCTATTCATGGCTTTCTTAATACAGTTATTTTCTCTTTTCCGAATTTTCCTTTTCTTTTTTTCGAATACGCAAACGTCCAATGATAATTTTGAATGAACATATGCATATGAACATGATTATCATTTATATTTTCTTTCGCAAAAATATCTATTAGTTCTTTAGATAGGAAGGGCGAAGAGACAATGTCTAAAGTAATCCAGAAGTCCTCTTTCAAAGTCAACAATCTGAAGGAATCCCCACAGAGTAATCATTAAGAAGATACCTTTGAATACTCTCGACAAAAGATATGGCTCCCCAACAGAGATTTACATCTTCAACACTACCGGTTCTCCGACATCTCTCATCCCCAATTAGGGTACATCAAGTTACTGATCATCCCCCAAGCAAAAATCATAAATCCCCAGTCAAGCATTTCCAAGATAAGATCGACAACAGAAAGATCTATCCTCTCAATTAAGATGTTCCAAGAAGCACAAATCATAGTCATACATCATAAATCATAAACATATTCATACATCGCATACATTACTTCATATGCACGTCCCTCATTTATTTTGAGGAACACATAGCTCACGCATCATAACATTGCATAAAAAACTAACAATATTTGACAGGTACATTACAAAGATTCAAATCTTATTCAAAGCAAAGCCTAATGCACGGCCTTCCAGACATCTACGGATGAAAATTGGATTAGTCTAACGCACGACTTATCTTTCAGCCTAACGCACGGCCCTCCAGACATCTACGGATGCAAATTGGATTAGTCTAATGCATGACTTATCTTTCAGCCTAACGCACGGTCTTCCAGACATCTACGGATACAAAAGGAATTAGTATAACGCACGAATTATTCTTCGACCTGACGCACGGTCTTCCAGACATCTACGGATGCAATTCGGATCTGATCTAACGTACGACACATCCTCCAGCCTAACGCACGGTTTTCCAGACATCACATGCTGATGCAAACTAAACTCAGTCTAACGCATGACTCAATCTATTCTTCAGAAAGGGTCTCACGTACGACGTATTCTGGTTCTCAATTCTATCAAGCTCGATGGCATCTTCAAGCCCATCTCCGACAAAGGCAAATTTCTTGGTATTTTAGTGTTCAATCATCTTCCACCTTCAGATACCGACTGGCGTACAAACCACTCTACATCTTCAGGTTTAAGAAAATTGAACAGGGGCAGCTGTCATACCCCAAAATTTTCCCATACTATTTCTCCTATTCAAATTTAAAATCAAAGTACAAAGCTCCAAGACACACTCTCCTAAACAAGGCTCGGAAATTAGGGTTTTGTTGTTCTGAAGGAAAATCAATGAACCAAGGGCTCCAAGGCATTTCATATGGTCTATGATGTCTTACATTACCTCCATGACAAGTTTCAGGTCTCAATTCAAAAGATTGATCACTCAATGGTTCAGAAAGTCAACTGTCAACTGGATTGACCTAAAAGTCAATTGTGGTCAAAGTACAGTCAAAACTCCTGAGTTTTGTCAAGATCCTCATATTGAAGTATCACTCACCATTTGATCAATAATTGATCATGGTTCATCAAGGAAAGATTAAAAAGCAACAATTCAAAAAGTTTCTAAATTAGGGTTTGTATAGGAGAAAGTCAACTGAACTTTGACCAGCCATAACTCTCACATGGAACATTAGAAATTTTCCATCCAAAGCTCATTTTGAAGGAAATTTGATTCTCTACAATTTTGTGTCTCACAAGCCAAGTCTAAAAATGCTCCATTTGAGAGATATGGACCAAAGCATTATAGGTCCTTTTCAAAAGTCAACAAAAAGTCTTTTTTTTTTCAAAAGAACACACAAGGAGCATGGAAAATTATTTTGACATGAGACCAAAAACACTGATTAGAGGACTCTTCAAGGTTTCCAAAAAGTCCTATAACTCTTCCATACCTCAAAAATTGAGGGAGATAGGCCTTGTCAAAGTTGGGAAATCTTAAGAAGGAAAATGTGAAGAAACTTGAATGTTTTTGCAAATGGGCCCAAGTTCTTTTAATCCAATATTGATCCTCAAGTATCCAAGAGTCCAAAATCTCTTTGCCACGAAAATATATGATTTATTTGATTTATTTTGATTTTTATTTCAATTAAAAAAGAATTAAAATCATGTAAATTAAGGGAAAATCAAATATTTGGTAAAAGATGTGATTTGGATCCAATGCAATCATCAATAATGTCTCAATATCAATCAAATTTCGTGCATAGGTGATTGGAAGGTGATTGAATCATTGAAGGTCAAAATTAGAAAGAACATAAATCAAATTTCAATCAAATTTTCTCAAAAGCCCATCAAAGATTCAAAGAGATTCTGGCCAAGTTTGTTGACCTAAAACCTTCCACTATAAGTATACAACAAGTTCAGATGGCAAGGGTTACGAATTTCTGAGGCAGAGAACCCTATCCAAGAGCATTTTTTTTACAAAAAATTTCAGAATGGGTTTTGGAGTTTGAAAGCAATTCAAAGGATCCTAAGCATTGAAACACATTCCCTGAAGGTTTTTGAAGCTGTTTGGATACACACACGCAAACAACAATCCCAGAAATACCTCCATTTAGCCGAGGTTTGTCTTTAAATTTCTTGGTTCGATTTGCATAATCCAAGATGCATAAGCATGTTTTAATCACATATTATCATTCCTCGTGTTGTTAGGAACGTTTCTGGTTCATTGTTTGGATGATTGCGTGACTGTATCGTATTATGCCATTGTTGTATGTTAGGTTTTATTTTAGGGTTTTTCACCACAGGTAAAATTAGACCTAATTAATGGTATGGTCAAGTTCGTGAGGTCTGGACGATCACATCCATGGCCTCGCGAAGAATTTTTTTGTTGCGTTTACTTGTATTCGTAAAATTGCAGAAGCTATGGCCATGGAAGAAAAACCCGTCGGTAAAAGAGACCTTTGGCAACGGCTGGAGGTCAGGGATGAAGACGTGGCAGCCAACCATTGGCTCAATTCAAAAAGTGCGCGCGCGTGTGGACTTAGGCATCAGATGGATCCAGTGCGTTATGACTCACTAGGATAGCGTACATCCTCACCATCTCAGCCGTTTGATCATCTTCCATCCAGATCCCACGCACCATTGCCTGTAGGCGTACCATACTCCTCACACGTTTTGCCACACAGAATAAAAGCTAAGATTTTTATAATTTTTTTTATTTTTAATTACACAACTTGTCTTTATTTTATATATATATATATATATATATATATATATATATATATATATATATATATATATATATATATATATATATATATATATATATATATATATATATATATATATATATATATATTTGTTCTTTTTCTCTTCACATTTATACTAACAAAATCCTTTTATTAAATTTCTTTTATTTATTTTGTAATAATATTTTATAATACTTATTATATTTATTTTATTTATAATATTTATTTTGTTTATTATATTGATTTATTTATTTTTATTATTAAAATTAGTTTTTATTTTAAATTCTTTAAAAAATCATATTATTTTGTTTTAATTAACAAAAAATTATGAGAATGTTTTTGTCCGATTAAATTATTTTCTTTTTATCGATTTAATTAATTAGGTTGAAAAACCAATAATTAATTAAATCGATCATTGCTTTTTTAATTTACGCCCGAATCAGGGTTTGCGAGGATTTGCTATACACTAAAAATATTAATTTTGTGTATTCTTTTCAGGGTTAGCTACAGGGTTCCTCCGACTACGTGCCACGCCTATTACGAAGCTAAGTCCCGATTTAACCCTTATTTAAATATTTGTTATTTTATTTAAAATTAGGGTTTACCTTCAAATATAATGAACTCTGCCTACACTCACTTCTTTTTGTGTCTGCCTTTGCTTTGCCAATTTTTCAGGGTTAACCCCGAGACTACGAACCATATCAGATCAAATCAAAAGCTAAGTCCTATTTCATATTTATTTTAAATATTCATTCTATGTTATTTTGTTTCTTTCATCAAATTAGGGTTAGCCTTAATTGTCGTTGAATTAGCCATACACTCACTACTTTTTGTTTCTTTTTCTCTTTTCCCACTTTTTTAGGGTTAGCCAACCGCCAAAGCTCAATAGTCGGTAAACCTAAATCTTAACCTTGTTTATTTATTCTACTTTAATTATTACTTGAGTCAGATCCGCTGGTTTTTTTTCCCCCTTCCCCATATTACTGCGTGGTTAGTAATCCTAGGGAGTGCAAGCCTTGAACTGAATTAGCATCACTAATTATAAGATTAAATTTCTAAATTAATCACATGATTGTTGCACCCACGCACACTTTTTTGGTAACCTCTATTGCTGCCTGTTGCCTTGTTGCCTTGTGTTTTTTGCAGAATAGCCATGTCCCTCGAATACGAGGATACCTCAGCCATGTTGCCTCGATTAATGCAAAGATCATAAGTCACTAATGATGCTGCCTTCGATACACTAATATGATCTCGTCCCTCGGAAGTTTCCTACGAAAGGATGAGGTATCCTCTGGTTGCCTAAACGAAAGGCTATTCTGATCCTTCCCTTAGACTACCTGCCTCTCTATGGCATGGGACAGTCTTATGGCGAACGATAATGCGACGACCCTTCAACCTCCAAATAAAAGGACTTCCTACCCTCCTATGGTATGGATAGCCTTGAAAGGCTAAAAGAATCTTTTTACAAATATCAAGGTAATTTGCCCTTAATTGCATGCTCTGGTTTAAATTCCTTTTTCTACCCTTTTCTTAAAAAACTTCAATAAGGCTACGCTCATTTACGAGCTAAAGTCCTTATTTTCTTCTTCTACATTTCTGAAACTTTTGGCTTCAAAACTAAAGAGCAAAGCAATTAAGAGCCCATGGATAACCATGGATGCAAAGGGTGCCTTACACCTTCCCTTTGCATAAATTACCCCCCGAACCCTGTTTTTCTTTAAAAGGTTTTTCCTGTTCTTTTAGTCTTTCTGAATTTTGGATAAAATAAAAGTCGGTGGCGACTCTTGCTATCCGCGACATTTCGATATAAAGTCAGTTCACCGTATTACACCACGTATCTCTGTGAAGCAATCAAGAACGGATTTCGAACCTTGTTAGAGATTATTGATCTCAAGGAGAAGGTTAGACCCACGAATTCGATCAGTTTTGGCAAATCTTTCTTGGAGATTGTTCCAAACATCGAGAGCATTTTCCAAGAACACGATTGTTTGAGCAATTGGAGGCGTAACCGAATTCAAGATCCACGAGTGAACTAAGCAATTACAACATTCCCATGCACTGCGATCAAGATCATCCATGTCAGGCGTAGTGATGGAGCCATCGATGAATGCAGACTTGTTTTTAGCACCAAGAACACATTTCATTGATCTTGACCAAGAAATATAGTTGGAACCATTGAGAGGAGGTGTGATGATCACTGAATTTGGACCTTCACTTGGATGGACATAGAAAATGGAATCAACCTGAGCAGTAGGAGCCAAGCGTGGTGGCATGGTGGAGAAAGGGATGAGGATCGGAAGGAAGAAGAAGGTCTGAGCGGAAACGAATTAATGATGAAGGAGATAGGTATGGATCTTTTGCGATCATACCATATTATGAAACTCAGGCCTACATGGATTGAAACAATTGAGAAGAAGAAGAAGAAGAAGATAGAGAAAGATAATAGAGGAAGAAATAGTAGAGAATATGAGAATTACTTAGTGTACAAGTAAACCAACTAATTATCCTCTTAACAAAATCTAACTACCTAACTGTGTAACTAATTTTCTCAAGGTAGTTAAGAATATTTAAAAAGAAACGAAGGGAGTAAGTGTAATAAGGGAGTAAGTGTTATGTTAGTTTCTATTAATATTTTTTTCACTTATTTATCTCATAATTTTAACAGATTGCAACATAATACTATGGGTGCTTGAGATTTCCATCTATTTTATGGATGTTTGTTTGAGATTTTCAAAAAATGATTTATATTAAAAAATGATTTTTTGGCTTAAAATGAGAAGCTATTCCAAGTAGCTTTAAAAATATCATTTTGCAACAGATGAGAGAGAAAATGAAAATTGAAAAACACTGAAGGGTTATGTAGAACAAAGTTACACAGTTGCCCTTAAAACTTTTGAAAATTCTGAAAATACCCTTTTAGGTTTTTGCTTCATTTCTTGTTCAGAATCACAAATTCAAGGTGGAATAGTGACTCTTCTTCTCCCCTGCTTCAATGGCGCCGTCGTGAACAGTGTCATTTCTTCTTCTTTGCACCGGTAAAAATCATCAAATACCTTCTCCTTCACTTCGATTTTTGATTACTTGTTATGGGTTTTTCGAATTTTTGTTTTATTTCTCATTAGAGATAGTGATTCCTTTGTTAAATTTGTGAAATAGGCTTTTCAACTGATTTGGAAATTGAACTATGGAATTTGAAGCTATTGCTAATTCAGGTTAGAGCTCTTTGTCATTCTAATAATTTAGTTGCTTTATGTATAATTACTAGTAAGAATTTGGCTTTGATAAATCAATGTAGCACTTTATTGGTATGCATCAGTAGGGCTTTGGCTAATATGCATAAGGATTTACTTATGCACCATGCATAAGCCTACATAAGTCCTTGGATCATGTTTTTAATCCAGTATTGAGTATTGAGTATTGAGTGGTGAATATTGAGTATTGAGTAATAACAATTGATGTCTAGAATTTATGGTCCATAATAATCTATGCATGGTGCATAAATTTTTATCTATGCACAGTAACTCCACCCAATCAGTAGGGCTTTCATTGTGTGTTTGTGTTATTTTGTTGAATTGTTTGCATGGTCTGTAGAATGTTTGGATTTGCTGCAACTTTGAGTTTCCATTATTGAGTTGTTAGAGTTAATTATTCTTGAATTGGTTAATCAATAGAATAAATTGTTAAACTCATTTCATATTAGCTTTGATTAACCATGGCTTCTGGGTTGGTTCGAAGAGCTAGGTTTGAGATCTAGGTTTGAGAGAATTGTTGGGTCTAGAGATTCTGAAGCTTTCTATATGATGAATCCTGATAGCAATGGTGCACCTGAACTCAGTGTTTATTTGCTTAGAGTTTAGTTTCTTAGTTAGCAGTGTTGTTAATAACTATTTTGTTAATACTTTAATCTTGGAAATTATTCTTAGACATTTGGAAATTATATTGGATTTGGAACTCCTTTCCAATCAGCAAGATATTCCAAAACTGGATCAATAATCTTTGCTTGACACATTGCTGTAAACACTTTCTCAAATTCCTCGTCTGGTGTGACATCCTTTTCTCCTATCAACAACCTTATACCTAATTCTTCCCTCACAAACTTGTATAATGGATATGACCTACATTCCTTAATTCTGTTTGGAATTTCTTGATTTCCCTTCTCAAATTCCACCCTTGCATTTTCAACTTCCTTTGGCAACAGAGACTTCAATTCTTCCTCAAAAGCTCCTATCTTCTCAAATATCGACAAGCTCGCATTCTTATCACCAATGGCACTGACATGTGCGTGTTCATAAAGTACTTGCTTTAGTTTCGGCTTCAACAGTTACGCAACATTAAAGGGATAGTCTATGTAGGAGAATACGTACTCTCTATCAACCATTTTGAGCAAATTCTCCTCACAGTTTCTAAATTTCAATCCTTTTGATTAGTGATACGAAATGGATGTTAATGCTAATCATGATTGTGTTCATATTTTTGTTTAGTTTAAGTTGCTTTAGCACTTTGACCCTTCATGCTTTCTTTTTCCATTTCCATGTGTCCATTGGTGTGTCTAATTGTTTATTGGCTTTTGAAGCACCGAAACTAAAAAAAATATTCTAAGTTACATACCATTTGGATTTCTAAATGACATACTATATTAGTGAAAAAGAGTTACATACAAATTTGGATGAGTCTTGGATAATATTCTGTTACATTTTGCTATGCTTTCATTGCAAGAGAGTTTTATGCTATGCTTAATGAATACATATAGTATGTTGTTGTAGAAATTCAACATCTCTAGTACATTAGCCCAGAAACACATCTCAAGTATAATAAAGTATATTTAGTTTCAATGCATCTCATAAGTATATTTAGTTTCTAACTATTCTGCTGCTGATTCATATGCTGTTGTTGTATCTAGACTTGGATAAAGTAATCTAATTCAATTGCACCTTTTATTTTCACAAGAATATTCTATATTCCAACCACTCTAGAATATGCTTACCCTGTTAACTAGTTTCAAAGATGTTTGATGTTTATGTGTTCACTAGTTTGCTACTAAGTTCATTATGATGTTCTTTGGTATTTATTTTTATGTTATATTTTTGATATTGTATTTGATGACTAGAATGGCATCTAAAAAAGATGTGAAAAGTTTAGAGAAGGAAGGGAAAGTTGTTGCAAAATGGGGGATGATAGTAAAACAGAAATTTTGCTGAAAATTTGCATTGAAGAAATAGAAGCGGGTATTAGGCCAACTACCCACTTTAGTAAAGAAGGACGGAAGAATATTACTGAAAAATTTAAAAAGAAAACTGGATATGCTTATGATCGCACTCAACTTAAAAATAGATGGGATACATTAAAAAGAGAGTTTTCGTCATTTGTGAAGTTAGTGGATAAGCAAACTGGAGTAGGATGGGATCACGAAAAAAAACTATCTTAGCTGACGATGATTGGTGGGTTGAAAAGAGTAAGGTATGGTTATGTCACTATATACTATACTAATATTTTATTAATTGCAAGAATTTTTCTATGGTATCTGTTTTGAATGTTTATTTATTTTTCAAGAGGATCCAAATATTTTGAAATGGAAACATGGGGGACCTAAGTTTATTGACTTGCTAGATAAATGTTTAAAGGGTGCCATAGCTACTGGATTCGCCCAATACAAACCTTTTGAAGAGCAATTACCATGTGAAGGATCAACATCTCTTTTTGAAGACGGTCGTGAGACTAACACAATAACTGAGGATGAAGGAGATGGAGATAGCTTTGATGTTGGAAATGAAATACAACCCAACCCAACACCAAGTTCTTCCAAAAAGAGAAAGATTTCAGGAAAAGGAGAGAAAATCGGGGCAACAAAGAAACTTCAATGATCTCTTAATCGTATACTCGATGGGTTTGGGCCAAGCCAACAAGGACTTCCAGAAGACAACGTTAGTTATGTAAAATGTTTGAAAATGTTGGATGAAATGCCATACTTGGTAAAAGGATCACCTTTACACTTTAAGGTTGTTAGAATCCTTTTGAATAAAGAAAATAGGACAACATTTTCTTACTTCATGAGTACCTCCACTGCTGATATGGCTCTTGATTGGATAAACACTTGTCCCGAAAAAAAATATGCACGCGATCGTTGATAAGATTGTATGCTTCTTAGAAAAAACCATTAGAAGTTGGAACCATTATGTTTTTATTATGGAACTATTATGTTTTTATTAGCTTTATGTAATATGATATTTGTCAAAATTACTTTGATGAATTAGTAGTTGGAACTATTATGTTCTTATTATGGAACTATTATGCTTCTTAGAAAATGTCATTATTGATTTTGGATTCTTAAGTGAAATTCTTATGTTCTTACTTTATTACTTTAAGGTGTCATAATTTTTAACTATCCAAACATTTATAATATTACATTTTTGTGTAACAGGATGGGTGACAACTCAGATGAGAGTTTGGACGAGAGTTGAGATGATAGTTCATATGAGAGTGACACTACTTTTGAAATGGATATTGAAGTCCAACAGGTTAATAGAAAGAAATATCATATTGTAACGGTGGTGGCTGCTTTGATGGTTACAAACCATGTTTTGAAATACATTGTCAAAGAAAAGAAAACAACGTCAATTCTCTCCGGTCATAGATGGAATACATAATTGATAACAGGAAATGATAACAGGTTTTTTGAACAACTTCGTTTGAGGAAACAAGTCTTTCGGCATTTGGTATATGAGTTAACTAATAATTGTGGATTGACACCTGCTAAACACATTGGAGTAGAGGAAAGTGTTGGGATATTTTTTATATGATAGGGCAACCTTCCTCATATAGAAATGCCCAAGAGCGGTTTCAACATTCTAGTGAAACCATTCATAAACATTTCAACAAAGTTTTAGAAGCTGTATGCAAGTTGGGGAAAAAAGTCATTAAACCTGTTGATCTCGTTGACTCTTCTCAATATATTAGAGGTGATGATCGATATTGGCCTTACTTCAAAGACTGTATTGGGACAATAGATGACACACACATTAAAATACACGTCCCAATAGAGAAACAAAAACCGTTTTTCAATAGGAAAGGACATACAAGTACTAATGTGATGGTTGTGTGTGACTTCAATATGTGCTTTAATTTTATATTGTGTGGATGGGAAGGATCTGTTCATGATGCAAAAATTCATATGGATACTCTTTGTAAACCCGAATTGCGATTTCCTTATCCTCCATAAGGTCAGTTTTTGGTAATTCAAATTTTTTTATATTCTTGGTTGATATATTTTGTTAATATACATAGGAAAATAAATATTTCTATATTCTTAGTTTGTTTATATACATAGTTTGAATAATAATAAACATTTTGATATTCTTGTCTGATATATTTTGTTTATATATATAGGCAAATACTATCATGTAGATTCAGGATATCCGTCACTTATAGGCTTCTTAGCACCATACAAGAATGCAAGGTATCATCTAGCACATTTTAGACTTGCTCCAGGATTCAGATCAAAAAATGAAAATTTTAATTATTATCATTCTAGTTTGAGAAGTGTGATTGAAATAACTTTTGATGTGGTAAAAGCAAGATGGAAAGTATTACAAGAAATGCCTAATTTCAAGCTTCAAACTCAAATGGCTATTATTTGGGCGTGTTTTGCACTTCATAACAGACTCAAGTGACTTGGA
Organism: Vicia villosa; assembly: GCF_029867415.1. Classification (NCBI taxonomy): domain Eukaryota; kingdom Viridiplantae; phylum Streptophyta; class Magnoliopsida; order Fabales; family Fabaceae; genus Vicia; species Vicia villosa. The sequence goes on from NW_026705574.1 coordinate 112,302, forward strand.
TATTCTTGAAAGTTTAGAGAACATCAATGGTTTACAAGATAATGAGCAAGATTTCAATGAAGGAGATGCAAATGGAAATAGTGTACCTACTAATGGTGAATGGCAAGCTCTAACTCAAGCTGATGTTAGATATATTGAAGAAATAAGAATCGCCATCTGAGATCAACTACCAAGAAACATGAGGCGACAACGATAATAGTATTATTTTTATGTTTGACAACTAAGAAAATTAGAATGAGACTTTTAAAAGATGTAGTTTTATTTTTATATATTTGTTATATATATATATATATATATATATATATATATATATATATATATATATATATATATATATATATATATATATATATATATTTGTTATTTAAAAACATTATTATTGTTTAATTCTAAATTAACAGAAATATTTTTTTAAAATTATGTATAATTATTAATTCATAATCATTTATTTATAGCTATAAATACTAATTTATGCCCTTTTTAGTAATTTATAATTAAAAAAAATTATTTTCACTAGTCAAACAAAAGAAAAATCATTTTTAAAAAAAATTGATTTTTATGATAAGAAACAAACGCAAATTAGCTTCTACTATTTGTTAAAAAAATCTATTTTTTTAATCTAAAACAAACGCACCCTATAAAAAGCCACATAAGCAACCCTGCAAGTCTACGTGGAACCAAAACAACACTCAACCTATCCTTTCCTCCGCACAGGTACTTGTTTTGTTCCTTTTCTTATAATACAAATCAAACAAATGTTCTTTGAAACTCTGCTTCCTAACGACCAAAAGCTTTGGCATTTTAATGCTTGCTTTGGTATTCTTATGCTTATGATGTTTTTTCAAACTTCAATAATAATACTACAACTTCTACTTTTCATATTAAAAATGTGTCTACATGCAAATCTACACTTAAATTAAACCACGACGAACTCACACCATGCACACCATCCAACAACAACAATCATGTTTTAATTCCCAATTTTCACAACAACCTTCATATAATAACATCCCCTCATTCAACATACATGCAATGACCACCACAACACTCATATATTTATCCATAATTTCTAAAACAATCAACTCTTTATTCAACCCAACTACTTCCAAATACCTAAAGAATACTTTATATTTAATGGATTCCAACAATTCCACCTCAAAACTTCAACTTTTAAAACCTTAAATCCTCTTCAAATCTCTTAATTTCTCAACTTCTAACATCAAATACATTCACACAAAAAAATTTCTACTATCCACAATTAAAACATAAAACTCACCACCAACACAACCACATATAATTTTGACTGCCCATTAACTATGAATCAAATATCTATATATTCCATAGACTTGCAAACTACAACCATCTTAATTTTTTGTTTTAAAAAAATATAATCATATTTCTCTCCATTTTCTTTTTGTAATATTTAAATTATATTTACATATAACATTTTAAAAAAAATTAATCATACTTTCTAAATATTTAAAATTAACAAAATTATTTTGTAATATATTTTATTTTCAATTATTAAAATAAAATTAAGATATATAATTAAATTATTTAACTAATTAAAATTTAAAAAGTTCAATCAATATTATTTAATTTAAAATTATTATTTTTATTTAAAAAGTCAAAATTATGTCGCAAATTAGAATAGTTTAGAAATTAAATTAGAAAATAGGGTAGTTTGAAAGAAATGAAAACAAATATTTTTATTTGTTCAATCTAATTCATTCTCTGTACCTAAAAAACAAAAAGAATATATACTTATGTACTTATCATTAATATTTAATATGTTCGTTTTCAATCTAATTCACCCTTAAACTCCCTTTTAACTATTATTATTAAAGTTAATAAATAAAATATTTGATATTTATAATAAATTTTAATGAATCTAGACAGAATTTTTAATATAATGGAGGTAAAATATTAAAATATTTATACCAAATTTCAATAAATATACATATACTTTTAGATTTATGGGATGTTAATGGTTAGATATGTACATTGCACGTAAAGTAAACCTAAAGTAAATGATAAGTGTAAAATACTATCTATTTTTTTAATAAATTTTTTAAAATTTCATAAAAAGGTTTAGTTCTTGAACACGTAATTGAATGTCATCATTCTCATTGAAGAAAACAATATTATCATTCTGATTGGCTAAGAATCAAAAGGTAAAATAGTATATGTGTACATACTTTTTTTGTAATATTTTATCTACACAACCACTCAAATTTATAACTATTTTTATTAAGACTAACCTTCCTCTACATCAAATGAGACTAACCTTCATCTAGATCAAATGTTTACAAGTATTTTTTTTAAAATGGTTAAAACATGACAAACCATAAAAGATTTAACAACATGTATATAACAAATAAAAAGTATAACATTATTACAGAAGTCATTCAAACCTTGTACCAAGTGAGAGATTATTTAGCGGCTATGCAAAGATTACAATTCAAGATTTTTAATGGGATGGAATGGATTGATTTAGGATTCTTAATGCAGCGAGGGGAAGAAAATGTATTATTTTAGAAAAAATTGTTCTAAAATTTTGTGGTACAAATGAACAAGAAGCTGATATATTTACAAAGTCTCTCGGAGAAGTCAAACATCAGTTTTTCACAAAGCAACTAGGTCTATGTTGAATTAAGGGTGGTGTTCACTACGCCAAAATTGATTTTTTGTATCGCCTAATTTAATAGCACTTTTAAAAAAAGTGATATTAAAAAGGAAAAAAAATATCTATAATAGCACTTTATAATCGGGCGCTATCATAAGATACATACAATCTGATTTTGATAGCACTTTGTGACAAAACGCTATTACTAAGCTTCACTACAATAGCACTTTCTTTAAAATGCTATTAATATTCTTCTTTAAGATAGCATTTTTTTATAAAACGCTATTATTTTACTACCATATATAATTAATAAAATAAAAAGTTATTATTTTTTTAAAATGCTATTATGTTAGCATTTACCTAAAGTGCTATTGTTTTATATAATATATAATTAATAAAATAAAATAAAAAAACAAAACACTTTTTGACATATAATATATAATTAATAAAATAAAATAAAAAACAAAACACTTTTTGGCATATAATTTTCACATTGGCGCACATAATTTCGCCAGTCACCACCAAAAACTAAACCCCATGTTTGATTGATTCTCCCAACCGATTCTCTTACGCGGTAACCCCTTCCTTCGTTTAATCTATTCGCCCTCATCAATCGTAGATTCACCACCGTCAGCTATTTCTTCGTGAGCCTCCATCTTCGTTAACCCAAAGCTTCATCCTTTCACTGGTGAAACCCTATCACCACGTGAAACCCCTTCCAACCGGAACTTCACCAAACCTCCAATCTCGAACAAACACACATTCAGAAGAAGAAGAAGTTGAGGTGAAGAGCGAGCAGAAAGATAAGAAGATTGCACCAAAACGTCCGTGCCTTATGCCGAAGTTGAACGGAGCCGGAATCACTTCGATTGCGTGAGTGTTTTTCTTACCATCTCTTTGATTTCTTGACACTAATCATGTTCTTTGTATGTTATTGATTCAAATTCCTCTATCAATTGTTTGAAAATGCTATTGTATGCTGTTTAATTCCATTTGGTAGCTCTAGGGCTTTAGAATCTTTGGTCAGATTTAATTGAGATTGATGATGTATCTGTGAAGTTGGAGTTGAGATTTGATTAGGGAAAGGATTATTTTTGATTTCGCATTTGATTTCGTTGTTGTTCGAGGAGTATTTTCGATTCTGTTCATAATGTCAGTTCTGTTACATGATACATTTGCTGCTGCTGGCTCCAATCATGGAATTGCCAGCTTGCAAATTTGAAGCATATAATAGAGAATGATCTGAGATTTATCAAATAATATCATATTAAACAATTTGAGATTTATCTCAAAATCTGATTTGATTTCGCATTTGATTTCGTTGTTGTTCGAGGAGTATTTTCAATTCTGTTCATAATGTCAGTTCTGTTACATGATACATTTGCTGCTGCTGGCTCCAATCATGGAATTGCCAGCTTGCAAATTTGAAGCATATAATAGAGAATGATCTGAGATTTATCAAATAATATCATATTAAACAATCTGAGATTTATCAATTGATGGAAGTTTGGGTATTGATAAGTGGCCAGGTGATGAATCTTCTGTGTCGGTATTTGGCGTTGTAGAATTTTCCAAAATAGCATTTGGTTCTTCAATGAGGCCTATACTTTCTACAACTGATTCAGAATCTTTGGTTTCTACAACTGATTCAGAATCTTTAGTTTCTACAACTGATTCGGGCAGCAGCAAAATACACATTTTAAATTTTTGTTCTTCTGTAATGGTACTCTCGTGTCAATTAACTCTACCTTTGTCGGTATTTGGCGTTGTAAAATTTAGATTGTTGTAAAATTTGTACCCTAACTAATGTAAAAGATTTTCTACACAAAGACACACAAAAAATGTTAAAATTGGAGAGTTGAAGTAAAGTACTAGATACATGTGCAAAATGTGCAAATGTGTAACGTGATCCCAACCTGTAATAAAGGCATTGAACATACAATGGTAGATTTTAGTAACCATGCACGTTAGATTAGAGTTTGTTCTATTTCTATACCCCGCTAGCTATAAATAAAGTTAACACAAGGCAATGGAATTTGTACTTTAGTGTGATCCATTGCATCAAATGAGTTGTTACATTTTTCTATTACCATGATAAACTGTCACACAGTGCTTTCTAGTTAGTTAGGTACTTACTCGTTTTGAGAATACTAACCTTAAGATATAACATGCAATAGTTTTATGTAACATGCATATTTAATTAGTAACGAATATATGGTTCAACATTTGTCTTTGTTTCTACCTGTGTATTCTCACGCTGAGCATATTCAATTAGTAATGAATATCTGGTTTTTACCGAATATTGTTATTGTGGAATTAGGCTGCATCCTTTTAACTGTCCTGATTCATTTTCATACTCGGTTCCAATGACGATCAGCTGGAACGCGCCCAAGCACATGCAGCACGCGCCGCCGTTATCCGCCGCAAGACTCAAACTATCTTCCAATCCTCCGACGCTGATTATGATCCCTGTCTCAACAAACAGCAGATATTCGATTTGTTCCAGAACTGCATTAAGCTCGCCAATGAAAATGTATGCACGAAATGAAATTGAAATCGTGCTTTATTTTTTGTTTGAATTTTTCTTTGCTTTGACGTAAGTTAAACGTTGTTGTCTTGTAGAAAATTAATCAGAAAAACACTTGGAAGTTGAACTTGATTGATCACCTTATTGATACTGTTACACACATAAAATGCATTCTTCAATAGCGCTTTAGAAAAAATGCTATTAAAAACCGGTACTTTAATAGCGTTTTTAAAGTGCTATTAAACAAAAAACATTTACAATAGCGGCGCAGTTAATAGCACTTTTAAGTGCTATCAAAAACAAAAAAAAGTGCTATTAAATAGCTTATTTGGCATAGTGGTTGAAGACTAAGTCAAACTTATTACAATTAATATTAAAAATTTATTATTAGTTGTTTAATTATCTCATATTCATAATGGATATTTACACATACATCTTTAGAGATATTGACATGTATATCTTTAAGGATATCTTATATTGACACGTTCATCTTTACTGATATTATCATCAATATTAGATTGTAAACTATGAATCTCAAGATTAAGTTTATCTATTAATTCCTTTTGTTGCTGTATTTGAAGATTAAGTATATACTCCTTTTTATCACCTAAGTCTTTAACCTTAATAGGTTTACTCCCTACCCATTTATTATTATTAAATATAGGTTTCCTCTTTAAATTTATTTTTATACCTAGCTCATAATCTATATCTTTTTGTATGACGCGAAGTTTATCACATTGAATTCTAAACTTATGTAAGACACTTACATTCATAATTTTATTTATTTTATTATATTGTTTTATATACCAATCATTATCTATTATGGCTTTGGCTGCACCCTTGTGCCTTAATACATTTTTATTATTTGTATTTTTTATTTTATATGTCTTAGGAGCTAAGAATATACCTTCCGATACTTCATATTCTAACTTAAATTTACCTAATTCTGAAGGAGATACCATTTCATTAGGAAGAGGATTATCGAGAACAACTGAGTCAGTATCAGTGTAGTAAGAAACATTTCTTGAGATAAATTGATACATATAAATTCGAGCAGAAGCAGTAATAGCTGCAGACAACTGAACCGCTAAATTCCTAGGAGGTTTCCCAATTAATAGGACCAGAAGTAGAATAGTAAGAAAGTATATAGGTATCTTCGTCTAATTTCTCAGCCATGATAAAACTTATATTTTTGACTAAATTGTCATAACGTTTTTTATTGCAGATCACTGTATTTATGCTTTTAGGGTTAATCCCAAATCTTCCGTATAGCGAAATCAATAATATTTTGTAAATATAGGATATTGCATCATTACCATTTTTCTTAGCATCCTGTCTTCTTTCGAATATGTCGGTAACAAATTGACCGAATGGTGAACTATTCTTTTGTTCAAACAAGTACCCATTGAGTGGTGTTATCTGGTATCCTATGTTGCGCGCATATGTCAGGATCGTAATAATTAGTATGAAAGATTGCTAGTGCTAGTGATGATAATGTTAAATTATTTAGAATATCTATTTGGTAAGTATTCCACAATATATCTTGAGCCTTAAGTATTATCCCACCCAATAAAATGATATCCTGTTTAAGATATTCTATCAATTGATATTTGAGTGAACTTAGATTATCTAGTTTTATATCGTCATGGTTGATTGAACCCTTAATTCCTAAGTGAGGACAGAGATTTTGAGCTAAATCTTTAAGTGAACCCGGGAGCAGAGTTAAGGAATCCCTTAGATTAAATATAAGTTTATTATCGTTAAATACGGCAACCTCGTATAGCCTATTGTTCCTCATAAGTGGTTTTATTGTGTACTTCGTAGCATTTATAACCAAATGTTTTAATATCATTATAACATCGAATTTAGAGAAGTTGTGGAAATAGACTGATTTAACCAATTTGTTTTGTATAACAACAACTACTAAACGTTCTATAAAGTCAGACAACATCTTTTTACTCCTTTCATGAATATCCTTATGAGTTATGTAACTTTCACTGAAATATGTATCAATCATATTATAACATATATCATTACCGGGTCTTACTAATAAGAATCCAATAGCGTAAGGGACATGTACTTCCGTGTAAGGGTTTTGTTCTTCCTTAATCATAATAGTTTCGGTTTCAGCAACAATGAAATGCTGCCTTAGCTTATCACCTATTTTGAGTGCTGTTATAAATTTACTATAAGTACGCTTCATTTTAGATGCTCGTATTTTTCGCGGTTCTTTATGTTCAACAACAACATTGCTGTTTAAGCTATCATATATCAATTTTACCACCTCTTCATAGGACAATAAAGGTGATTCCAAGGTCTTCCATCAGAAAGATATATTCTTATAATGATAGTTTTTATTTCAATCGAATCGTATATCTCACTTTTATTTAATATAAGTTTATATAATTGGTCAAATATAGGTAAATTATTCCAATCTTCTCTAAAGGTTATAGCTGGACCTATAGTAAAAGATATATCATTATCTTTAAACAATATAACATAACTAACAGTGAAATTACCATATTCAAACTTAGTATTATAGTATGCATATTTTATTAGTAGTAACATAACAGACAATATTATCAATAAAATATCATTAGACCTTAATACAATTTCATATTCTATGGTGCAGTCACCTATTTGACTGCAGAGAAGAAGTCACTGCAATTGATCAATAGAATCAAAGTCCTACTCAACCCTAATAAATTCTAAGTCAAATTAAGTCACATCAGCTCTATGGTAAAATAACATTACTGTGGGACCCATTGTAAAAAAAACTTTTGATTCTTGCATATAAGTCCCCATTCATTTAATAATATTTTACAAATTAAAATTAACTTTTATTAGATTACAATTTTTTTAAACTCATATTATCGTTCTTCTTCTTCATCCTTCTCCCAACTTCCCTTCAAAACCCTAAATCCCTAAATTCCAACCATCTGTGCTTCGAACTCCTGCAATCTTCTCCCAAATTTGACATACTCCATAATTCTTCAAATCATATGTTCTTCTATCTTCTTCCACTTTCGATTTTTGTTTACTCTCTCTGCGAACCTGCGAACAGATGAACACTGCGAACAGATGAACATGACTTCAACCTCTTCGGCACCAACGAAATCATATTCTCAAGGTTGGTGAAGACAATGAAATCGATAAATATGGACAGAAGATGAAGCTGCTCAAGGTGAAGGATGGTACAAATTATTTACTATTGACTATTCTATTCATAAATCAAACTAAAGAAATCAATTTATTAAATAAAAAAGAGAATATATAGAGAAATAAAATATAAGCGGGTAGCCGGAATCGAACCCGCATCGTTAGCTTGGAAGGCTAAGGGTTATAGTCGACGTTTATTGAAGGATAGAAAAACACTTAGAAAAGGGGGTTTGAATAAGTGTGACTTTAAAAACTCTTAAGATAAAAAGAATTAACACAATAATTTTTATCCTGGTTCGTTGTTAACGAAACTACTCCAGTCCACCCCCTTAGAGTGATTTACCTCAACAGAGGATTTAATCCAATAATCAATCTTGATTACAATGGTTTTCCACTTAGATACCTTCTAAGTCTTCTAGAGTATACTGATCACAACTTGATCACTCTAGGAATACACCACTTAGATAACTTTTAAGTCTTCTAGAGTCTACTGATCTCACTGATCACTCTAGGAACCTTTTACAATCAATGTAAAATAAATGTTTACAAGAGTATGAATTTTTTTCTTAGAAAGCTATAATCACAACTGTGATATTTCTCTTAAGTTATAAGCTTAACACTCACTAAAATATTACAATAGTTGTGAGGTTAAAGATGAAGTTCGTGAGCTTTGAGTTAGACAGTGTTTCTGTATAATGCGCAAGTGTTGTGTTGAGCTTCACATTATAACTTCTATATGTAGGCGTTTGAGAATATGACCGTTGGGAGTATTTAATGCGTTGCGTGTATAGTACAGCTCTACATTCAATGTTTCACACTTTTGTCAACTACCTCTTGCCATGCTTTTGCTGCTTTTACTGACTTTGCCTTTTGTAGATTCTAACGTTCCTTTTGTCAGTCAGAGTAGCCTATCATCTTGTACTTTCTTCTGATCTCACATTTGAATCCAACGTTTGAATAATCAGAGTCATTCAGCTTGGTGCAAAGCATCTTCTTGTCTTCATACTTTGAAGTGCTTGAGCGTGATACCATAAGAACTCCAGTAGTTCTGCTTCTGATCTCATGTTCTTCTGATGCTTCATAGACCATGTTCTGATTTTGCTTGACCATCTTCTGATGTCTTGCGAGAGCATGTTCTTATGTTGCAATCTTGATCCTTCTGAGTCAGTGCTTCTGAGCGCTGAATTGTGCATACTCTTTATGTATTTCCTGAAATGGAAAATATAAAGGATTAGAGTACCACATTGTCTTATACAAAATTCATATACATTGTTATCATCAAAACAAGAATATTGATCAGAACAAATCTTGTTCTAACAATCTCCCCCTTTTTGATAATGACAAAAACATATATAATTGATATGAGTTTGCATTCAGAATATCAGATGACAAAAGGCAATTTCATAGATATAGAATAAGCATATAATCAGAGTGTGTGAATATGTCTCCCCCTGAAATAAATACTAGAAGAATTTATAAATAAAAGACTTCCCCGAGTATTTTTCCATTTCGGTAGAGACGTTCACTTTTCCTAGAACTTCAGAATATTCAGAGCTTCTGCCTCTTGCTTCCATAGGACAGCTTCAGAGCTTTGAATTTCTTCTTGAATCATAGCATGCTTGATTGTATCATAACATTCTTGAATGTATCAGAGCATCATGAGAGCATCTTTTCATCCTGAAATGTTTCAGAGCATACTAGGCAAAAAAAATAAAAAAAATAATCAGAGCATGAATAGATCAGAACATTCTTTTAAGAAAGAATGTGTATCAGAGAAAATGAGAGAATAAAAATTGTATCAGAGCATATTCTTCAAAGAGAATATTAGAACATTCTTCCTGCTTCTGATCTTGAATCTTCACAGCACTAAGATTGCATCAATTTTCCAAGATCATGCTTCTTTATAGAATTGCATTTCCCCATGTATTTGCTTCTCATGTTGAGTTATTTCAGAGTATCTTCAATCCTGCAAAAATCTCAAAGACATAGAACTTGCAAATAATGTTAGGAATGTTGAGACTTGATCCCAGCAACTGATATAATAAACCAAATCTATTATCAAGGTTCTCCCCCTTTTTGTCATAACATCAAAATGCATTAAAAGAGTCAGATGATAAAAGACACATAAAGAGAAGAAGATAATGATTTCATTGATCAACAAAATATATCAGAAGTACAAGAGGGATAGAAGTAGATGCAAGAAACAGATGCATAAAACAAGAAAACATCTAAGACCAAACAGACTACGTATATCCTAGCTTAGAAGCTAACTTGGCCAGAAGGTTTTTAATCTCAGTAGTGCTTTCAGTCAGCGTCTTCATAAACGATCTGAACTCATTGTGAGTATCCTTATGTTTGTCCAGACGAGAAGCAAGATCAGCTTGATTCTGTTGAAGAGCCTTCATGGTGTTTACCAGCACAGAAGGTCCAGCTGAAGAAGCATCAAAGCTATTGTTCAGAAGAGGAGATTGCATAGCAGGATGATTCTCAACATCTTGAGTTTCAGCATCTTGATTCCTAGCATCAACTTCTGATTCAGACGCAACTTCAGCAAACACAGGAGAAGGGATTTCAGCTTCTGAATTCTCTAAAGCCATAAGAATTTAAGCCAAATTCTGAGGAGGTGTAGGAGCAGTAGGTTCTGATGGATATTCAACTTCTGGATATACCATATTTGGTGCTTTATCAGAGGGATTCTCCCTAAGCCAGTTGAATATGAACTGAAAGTCGCCAGTAAGAACATGATAGTGAGGCTTCCACACAACCATAGCAAGTGGATGTACTTCTTCAAGCTCATCAAAAAATTCCTTTTCTTCAAGAGATTTCCATCTTCTGATGGGGTGATAGTATCTACCATCATCTAACTCCAAATAGTAACCAGAAGATCCAGATGCATCAGCCAAGCATCTCTTCTGGATGTTCAGAAAATCAGACTGAATATCCTTCTTAAAGATTTTCCACAACTAGCCAGTAGTAACATGATCCATCTTGGAGTCATGAGCAACTTTCAGAGTATCCAACCCTGTTATGACCTTATACATTTACAAGTCATAACAAGTATCAATAGAAGGTTCAAGAGGATTGAAGGTGAAACGATAGTCAGGGTAAAGAAGACTATAGGGTTTAGATTCTCTTGAGGGCAAGGAAGAGGTGATAGAAGAGGTTGAGGAGGATGAAGAATCTGCGGTGGAGGTGATTTAGAATATATTTTCAGAAGGCATTTGGGGAAAGATAGCATTTTGTGGTTGAGGGTTTAGAACAGGTGTAGAAAGAAGTGGTTGGTTTCTGTTTGTGGTGGTGGAAGTGGATGGAATTACAGAAGGAGGAGGCTTTTTCTAAGGGGGTTGGTGAGAGGAATCTGCATGATAAATTTTATGAATGAGCTTCTCAAGTTGTTCTTCAGTTCTTTGTACTTTGAGAGACTCTATAGGTGTCTTCTGCTTCTTTGCTTGCTTAGCATCAGGCCCTTCTTCTGTGACCTTTCTCTTCAGTTTCTTTTCTTTCTTCTTCTTTTCCTTCTTTCTTAACTCATCCAGAGATGGAAGAGTTCTTCCTCGAATCCAAGTAGGATCAACAGAAGTTTGAGCTTTAACACATGACTTCAGATAGCGTTTAACAGATTTGTCTAGCTCCTCTTTGAACATGTGAGAGAAACTCACAACAGGAGTTCTTCTTGTCAGAATATCTAGAAACACTTTTGATGGAGCGGTCACCTTTTCAATCAGCTGCATCCGTTTTAGAGACTGAGCATTCAGAATACTCCCTCGGATAGTAGTCAAGTTCTGAGATGAGCCAGCTTCTCTTAGAACATCTTGAAGGATAGAAAAACACTTAGAAAGGGGGGTTTGAATAAGTGTAACTTTAAAAACTCTTAAGATAAAAACAATTGCACAATGATTTTATCCTGGTTCGTTGTTAATGAAACTACTCCAGCCCACCCCCTTAGAGTGATTTACCTCAACTGAGGATTTAATCCACTAATCAACCTTGATTACAATGGTTTTCCACTTAGATAACTTCTAAGTCTTCTAGAGTATACTGATCACAACTTGATCACTCTAGGAACTCAATGCTTAGATACCTTCTAAGACTTCTAGAGTATCTGATCACAACTTGATCACTCTAGCAAACTTTACAAATGAATGTAAGCAAATTCTTACAAGAGTTCAAAGTGCTTCTTATAAAGCGGTAATTACAACTGTGATATTTCTCTTAAGTTCTAAGCTTAACACTCACTGAATATTACAAGTTATGTGAGGTTGAAGATGAAGTTTGATAGTGTTTGATTCAACAGCGTTTCAACAAGTTTTAGAGAGTTGTTCGTGATTGGTAATTCGTAACCTTGCTTCTGATCAGAACTTCACTATTGGTGCAGAGCATCTTCTTGTCTTCATACTTTGAAGTACTTGAGCGTGATACCATAAGAACTTCAGTGCTTCTGCTTCTGATCTCATGTTCTTCTGATGCTTCATAGACCATGTTCTGATTCTGCTTGACCATCTTCTGATGTCTTGCGAGAGCATGTTCTGATGTTGCAATCTTGAACCTTCTGAGTCAGTGCTTCTGAGCACTGAATTGTGCATACTCTTTATGTATTTCCTAAAATGGAAAATGTAAAGGATTAGAGTACCACATTGTCTTATACAAAATTCATATACATTGTTATCATCAAAACAAGAATATTGATCAGAACAATTCTTGTTCTAACATTTATAAATGAACGTCTCTAATTCAAAATCGAACGTGAAACTTTTGTTTCATTCAGCTCCTTTACAGAATAATCCACCCATTTTTTTAACCGTGTTCATGTTTGATGTTGAGCTTTCAGAGTAAATTTGCATGTAATTCGGATTTGGTTATTTTTCCATCAGATCGTCTATGGTTCAAAGCACAATGATTCCATGTTGTAGCCTCATTTGACAGGTTCATATTGATCCAATATGTATATTTTCCAATTCTATGTGATTGTGGATTAGATTTGTATTTTTGTAATTAATGAATTCTGAAATGGAATTGAATTATCCAGAAATTGTGTAGTTATGGATTAGGGATTGTATTTTATCATATGCATAAATTCTGAATTTGCATTTGCATTGAATTGGGAGATAGTTAAATAAGAGTTAACATATCTAATACATATGTTTATCTTATGGTTTGAGGACACATTTAAATGGATATGCTCCTCCATTGGGTTGTTGCTTTTTTTGTTATTTGTTACCCTGTTTGATGCAGGTTTTACTAGCCTTATTGGCTTTGTGGTGAGCTTCTGTCTATGATGGTTAAGCATGTTGCTTCTGTCATAGATGGTTAAGAATTATATGGCTTCTGCCCTATGGTGGTTAAGCATTATGCCCTTTGTTGGCTTTATTGATCTTTGCTTCTGTTAATTAGTTAAGCCTCGAATTATAGCCTTATATTTCCCAAAGTAATTTTCAACTTCCTGTAATGGAATCGTACAAGACATATTTGTCAATCTGAATGTAAAGAAGAATAAATTATCCATAATATAAACATTATTACAGCATGAGTTAACCATTCAAAAGATATATTGAAAACCAAGAATATAATTGCCTAAAACTTGCTCTGAAATATTAACTCTTTTCTTGCTTTCAGGGGTTTGTTTCAACTGTAAGTCATATGCGTTCATTCGTTCCTGCCATTTATGACATAACAGTGGCTGACCCTAAAAGTACTCCTGCTCCTACAATGCTAAGACTCTTAAATAAGAAACCTTCTATGGTAAGCTCATTTAATTAAAGTTTTAGTAAAACATTTATTTTCATAATCCTAATCATCTAATTGAAATCCTCTGTATGCCATGAAATTAGAAAATGATAAAACAAAAAATGATAAAAAAATTGGAGAAGGCAAAATATCCAAACCAAACAATGGTTATACAGATATTGATATTCCACCAGACCTGTTTATTACAGAATTTGAGGACCCAATCGTAGCAATTTTTGATTCTACATATCCGGAATTTACGATCAATTCTTGCTTCTACATTGGAGGTTGTTGATAAAATATTTAAACCATATTCTTGATTTAATGGCAGGTATACATGATTCAATTTTTATATTCATTTGAACTAACTATTTGAATTCCCAATACAGGAAACTTGCGGGATTATTTCACCGCAAATTCTGTTGATAAGTCGGAAATCCACGATGTAACATTGGTTGACATCCTCACCCCAGAATTTCTCAGTTCACTGCAAACATCAGGATTACCTAACCATCATATAAAACTAAAGGTTGGAACACCAATTATGCTCATGAGAAACATCAACCAGTCTGAAGGCTTATGTAATGGGACAAGGTTGATAATAACAAAGTTGGGTGGTGTGGTTTAAACTATGTGATTTTTAGTCTGGTGGTTAAATTACTCTTGTTTGGGTGGAGCTAGCAGTTAAGTGTTGAGCCTTTGTTGGCTTTTATATGTACCAGTATGTAAACTTGTAACAGTATCATGGCATGTCTTATGTTGTGTTATTATTAATATATTTCTTTAGCCTTTATAATAAAAAAAAATTTATGATGAACATGCAAAGTTCAAATCAATAACTATAAATGTAGTTTACAAGGAAATCTTCAACAATATATAAGTAGCCTGATATTAATGAAAATAATTTCAGCCACAAACACTTTATTTGAAAAATATTATGTTGATTTCTTTTATATTTTTAAACCAAACCTTCAATGTTTACTTATAACTGACCATTCAAAACATAACACCCAACTACAATGACTATTGTGAATCACACCTCAAAATAACAACACTGACATACTTAATACCATAATTTAAAACAAAACCATCATATAACATACTACTAACATATAACATTTATATTACCAAAATATAAAAATATCACTTCACTAAACAAAATAACATGCCTTTCAGACTGATAACATGAAAACAAAAACACCGATTGTCAAGAGAAACTGTTTTTACCATGTTCACACACACAAATACAACTGATATTTTGATATACATTCATGTCTTTGACTTAAATAAAAACACATTCATCAAACTCTTGATCTGTTGACGATTGACAAAGCAACCAATTGTGTTCCAGATGTAATAGCCGGGCTTGGTTGGTCACACATTACAAATCTAAGACGATCACCATCCTGAATGCGACATTCCTTTACAAAATCAGACCACCCATCGAAAATGAACCTCTCAACACAATACTTCCTCTTAGCATAATGGATTTCACACTTGAAGACCTTTTTCAAATCAGAATCCCAGAACAAAACACGCGTATAATGCTTGTCCAAGCAACCGCGGATAACTTTTTGCGGGAATTGCTGCACATAAAACATATAACGCTACAAACTATAATTACAACTGTCAAAATAAAAGAAAAAAAAATATCCAACATTAAATGCGTATATTTCAATAATTAAAACGCTTATATAATACCTAAGCTAAATAACTTGATATACTTACACCACGAAAAGTACCTTAGCACATTCTATAACCTTACACCACAAAAAGTACTTGTGCCCATCAACATCCTTCGTTTGAACGAGTTCTACAATCCTGCAACTCTTTCTGTTTTTATTCACGTGTTCTGACGACCTCATTTCAAACCCAGCTCTTGCACCCAAACTGATACCAACTCCCCCATCAATCGTTGTTTCTCTCGCTGCACCTTTGCCTTTCGTTTTACTATATATTCGATCACTTCTTCTACGCCCTACTTGAATCATACCCTTCACATAACCTTCCTTCAACACTGCTTTACCTTTCCCATCGCTCTTAGTTTCATCACCGATCATCATTTCAGACCGACATCCATTACTTTCCCCAGTGACAACGACCTCCCGCCCAGCATTCTTCCCTGCACGACTTTTCTGCCATAGTTTCTTAACCTCTCAGTTGTCTAACAAGCTGTTGACCAACATCTCCCTATTCAGCCTATCCCATGTTGATTCAACCTCCGTCTTAGAAGTGTTCCTGCCAAAAGAAAACCCTTTTACTGGAAAATACACCATTTTATCAAAATATTACAAACTACACACACATTTGCCTCAAATAATGATTCAATGAACATAAAACAAAAACTTAAAAAAAAAAACAAATCACAAACATATAACATGTTGGTGTAACCTCCATCTTCAATAAGTTGCTGATAGCATAAACCACTTTTAATCACCAATACATGATTTGATCAAAATATTACAAACTATAAAAAATAACATGCAAAAACTATAACACACACAATCGACTCTAAAACTAATTCAGTAAACTAAAGACTCATCTAAACATGAGTCAGACTTTCAAACAGCCCACCATAAGACTCATCTGAGTTATAATCATTGCAAAGTACTATTCAACATTACATACTGTGTTTAGAAAACATATTACTACATGAATTTAAAAATCATACTTACGCATTTTCCAACTTGTTTGCAGTTCCACCAATACCATCTACCCCGACACCATCAATACTTGACTCCCCCACTAAAGACTTTGAACAACAGCAAACACAAAAACAGTATATATAACATCAGAAAAACATCCCAAAATACAAAACTAACAATATTAAAATACCATTTCTGTAAAACATCTGTCACACAACAATGTCTTTTATACTCAAACACAATAAATTAAATGTTTACCCTTTTACACATTCTGATACCAAGTCTTAACACTGATCAGGAATGACAGATGTATCAACCCTAACTATTTCAGGGACAGTAACCGATACTTCTTGCTTCACAATCACTTCATCATCCCCACCATCCTTCAAACTCTCCAAACACAAAGGATCAACATGAAGACAAAAATCTTCAAATGATGTCAATTTAACCTTCTTGCCGGTACTTTCCTCATATTCTTCCGCAGCTTCAAGATACTCAAAGTAATGTTCTTTGATATTTGCATCAAACGGGAAGGCGGGATTCTTCGATCGACACCTACACGTATTCAGAACATTTAGATCACTGTCGGTTAATAACATTATCCTACAAAAAACAAAAACAAGCATTCTTATAAACCAGACAATAAAACCCAGAAATCGGTACCTACATAATAACATAGACGAAATATACCGCCAAACTAATGGAAATGCCCATACACAAAATAGAAACCTACAAAACTGAACATGAACAAAAACGACGGTGTTTACCTGTCATCTTCAACATTCCGGTTGAGGCTTGACATTTTCGACTAAGAAGATGAAAGGTTCGTTTCGTACTAAAGAAAAAAATGGAAACCTTGCTTTTCCCAAGTGATCTGAATGGTACATACACCAATACTACCTCTTTGTAAAAACTCTTTCCAAACCGTTAGGATTCCTTAAATTTATTATTCCAACAATAACTAATACACACGTGAATGAATCTATTGATTTTTTTATGTGTCTGTTAAATTCTTTGTATATAATAATAATAATAATAATAATAAGAATAATAATAATAATAATAATAATAATAATAATAATAATAACCATAAATACACACAATTACAATAACCAACATTCATCATTAAATATTTAAAAAATAGCCCTATTACAATTTTATAATAATTTTTTTTATTCATAAATATTAACTTTATAAACACCTTTTTTCACAAATTGCTTCAAGTTGATTTTTTACGGGGTCATTACTTTATGGGCCCTTGAAAACTTTTGTGATATATTTTTCTTTCTATCCAACCTTTAATCATATGAATCATAAAAACTATTTAATCATTGTAAGAAATTATTATAAAATACATGTTCAATCCTTCCCTAATATATAGTGTTAGAACAAGATTTGTTCTGATCAATTATCTTAGTTTTGATGATAACAATAATATGAATTTTGCTCAAGATAATATGGTACTCTAATCCAATGCAATTTCCCTTTCAGGAAATATATATAAAGAGTACGCATAATTCAGCGCTCAGAAGCTTTGTCTCAAATGGTTCAGTATGCAACATCAGAACATGGTCTGGCAAGACATCAGAAGATGGTCGAAGCAGAATCAGAACATGGGTCTATGGAAGCATCAGAAGAACAAGAGAACAGAAGCACTGAAGTTCTGATGGTATCACGCTCAGAAGCACTTCAAGGTCAGAAGATCAGAAGATGCTATGCACCAAGCTGTTTGACTCTGATGATATTCAAACGTTGTATTCACAAACATCAGATCAGAAGGAAGTACAAGTGGCAGGCTACGCTGACTGACAAAAGGAACGTTAAAAGCTATTAAAGGCTACGTCAGTAGACACAGCGTGAACAAGGCTCGAGGTAGTTGACAAAAGCGTATAACATTAAATGCGATGCTGTACGGAACACGCAAAGCATTAAATGCATTCAACGGTCATCTTCTCCAACGCCTATAAATATGAAGTTCTGATGAGAAGCAAGGTTAACGATTCTGCACCAAAACAACTCATATCAACTTGCTGAAACTCTGTTCAAATCTAAACTCAGAATCTTCATCTTCATCAAAGCTCACTACATTGCTTTTGTAATATATTAGTGAGATTAAGCTTAAACGATTAAGAGAAATATCACAGTTGTGATTATCGCTTTCAAGAAGCATTTGTAATACTCTTAGATTGATTACATTAAGTTGTAAGGAACTAGAGTGATCGTGTTGATCAGAATACTCTAGGAAGTCTTAGGAGTGAACTAAGCAAATTGTAACTAGAGTGATCGTGTGGATCAGTAGACTCTAGAAAAGTCTTAGAGGGTATCTAAGCAGTTGTTCCTGGAGTGATCAGTGTGTGATCAGTAGACTCTGGAAGACTTAGTTGCTGACTAAGTGGAGAACCATTGTAATCCGTGCGATTAGTGGATTAAATCCTCAGTTGAGGTAAATCATCTCTGCGGGGGTGGACTGGAGTAGTTTAGTTAACAACGAACCAGGATAAAAATAACTGTGCAATTTATTTTTATCTGTCAAGTTTTTAAAGCTACACTTATTCAAACCCCCCCCCCCTTTCTAAGTATTTTTCTATCCTTCAATTGGCATCAGAGCGCCGGTTCTAAGGTGCAAGCACTTAACCGTGTTTAGAAAAGATTCAGGAAGAGAAAAACGCTTCAGTAAAAGATGGTTGATGAAAGTGAAAAGTCTACACCTACGCCTGCATCTACATCTGGCTCTGCTGAGCAATACAACGGTAACAATGGTTATACTAGACCGCCGGTATTTGATGGTGAAAACTTTGAATACTGGAAAGATAAACTGGAAAGTTACTTTCTTGGTCTAGATGGTGATCTATGGGATCTTCTGATGGATGGTTACAAACATCCAGTAAATGCCAGTGGCGTAAAGCTGACAAGGCAAGAAATGAATGATGATCAGAAGAAGCTTTTCAGGAATCATCATAAATGCAGAACTGTTTTGCTGAATGCTATCTCTCATGCTGAGTATGAGAAGATATCTAACAGGGAAACGGCCTATGACATATATGAGTCCTTGAAAATGACTCATGAAGGAAATGCTCAAGTCAAGGAGACTAAAGCTCTAGCTTTAATCCAGAAGTATGAAGCCTTCAAGATGGAGGATGATGAAGACATTGAAAAGATGTTTTCAAGATTTCAAACTCTTACTGCTGGATTGAGAGTTCTTGACAAGGGATACACCAAGGCTGATCACGTAAAGAAGATCATCAGAAGCTTACCCAGAAGATGGGGTCCTATGGTGACTGCATTCAAGATTGCAAAGAATCTGAATGAAGTTTCTCTGGAAGAGCTTATCAGTGCCTTGAGAAGTCATGAAATAGAGCTGGACGCAAATGAGCCTCAAAATAAAGGTAAGTCTATTGCATTAAAATCAAATATCAAGAAATGCACTAACGCTTTTCAGGCTAGAGAAGAAGATCCTGAAGAATCAGAATCTGAAGAAGAAGATGAACTGTCCCTGATCTCCAGAAGGCTAAATCAACTCTGGAAGACCAAGCAAAGGAAGTTCAGAGGCTTCAGAAGTTCAAAGAAATTTGAACGTGGAGAATCTTCTGATGACAGAAGATTTGACAAGAAGAAGGTCATGTGCTATGAATGCAATGAGCCTGGACACTTCAGGAATGAATGTCCAAATCTTCAGAAGGAAAATTCCAAGAAGAAGTTTCATAAGAAGAAAGGTCTTATGGCAACCTGGGATGAGTCAGAAGATGATTCAGACTCAGAAGATGAGCAGGCCAACTGTGCGCTGATGGCGACAGAAGATGACGGATCAGAATCTACATCAGAATCAGATTCTGAAGAGGTATTTTCTGAACTTACTAGAGATGAGTTAGTTTCCGGTCTAACTGAACTTCTGGAACTCAAGTCTCAGATTAGTCTCAAATACAAAAAGCTGAAAAAGCTATTTGAATTTGAACCAAAGAAGCTTGAGTTGGAGAATTCTGAATTAAAAGAAAAACTTTTAAAATTATCCAATAATGTTGGATCTCCTTCTGATTCAGAAAAATCCACTCCTAGTCTAAACCATATTCTGAAAGAATATGATTTAAGTTTCAGGAAGTTCTTATCTAGAAGTATTGGCAGAAGTCAGCTAGCTTCTATGATATATGCTGTGTCTGGAAACAAAAGAGTTGGCATTGGTTTTGAGGGTGAAACCCCATACAAACTTGAACCTGTTGATGAAATGAAATTCACATACAAGCCATTGTATGATCAGTTCAAGTATGGCCACTCCCATGATGTTAGGCACACTTCACATGCTCAAAGTTTTCACATAACACACACCAAAAAGCATGTGACACAACCTAGGAAATATCATGAAACTCACATTAAAAATTATCATGCTGTTACTCCTTCTGCTTACAATGTTAAACCCAAGTTCAATCAGAACTTGAGGAGAACTAACAAGAAAGGACCCAAGAAAATGTGGGTACCAAAGAAAAAGACTATTTCTGTTGCATATTCTCTTGGCGACAAAGAAGATAAAAATCAACATGACATGTCTCCTGGACTCAAGTTGGTTTCATCACTTGAAGGGAAGAAAGATTGTCTTCCAAGTTCTGGTTCTTAAATCTGTTGAAGAAACTATGTTCGTAGGAAATCAGAAAAGAAATTTATTAGTCTTGGAACCATCTGTTTCGTTTGTCTCTAAAGCATTGATGTTTCTTTCTTGATTATTCTGAATGATCTAAATGCTACAGAATAGACAATATTGAAACATTGATTGTGGACTAATCAATAAATATCTGGTTTGATGATAAACTTGTTTCTGATGAAACGAAGCAGCTTAAGAATTTCTGCAGATACAGTTTTGTCTTATCAGAAGCTGCAGAACAAAGAAGTGAACCTCCAGAAGCTGTGCATATCAGAAGTAATGGATCAGAAGATCATTCAGATTTATATCAGCTCACTTCAGAAGGAGTGTTTCCAGAAGAGAAATTTGATCAGATCAGAAGCAGTGATCAGAATCTGAAGGCGTAAAGTCTATTCTGAAATTTACAACTGTCATCTAGTATCTGATGGTGAACACGTGTCTGTACGGTTTATACAAAGCGTGCAGTTGAAAAGACGCCGACCTAGGTAACTGTTTTAAATCAATTCATTTACCACGTTCTCTCTCCTCACGTCACTCATCATTTAATAAAATTGATTTCCTTTGATTCTGGAACTGTTCAATTTATATTTCTTATTATTTTCCTTTTCAAATCCGTCTCTATATATTCTTTTCAAATCATATCTTACATCTTTTTCGCTCCCTTGTCTCTCTCTCTCCTTGCATTCTCTCGTTTGAAAAGTTCTTAGCCGTTTTCTAAAAACCCTAATCGAAAACCCAGTCCGTTCTTCTTGTTCGTTTTTGTTCATTCTGCATCCATGGCTGCCTTCTCATCCCAAAATGCTGAGTCATCTGTTCCTCATCATCTCCAAGAAGAAACTTTGCAACTCACTCCTGTTGTTGCATGCTCCATTCCTAAAGATGAATTGGAAGTTCTGTGTGAACTCATGGTTGACTTTGACAACATTGAAGAAAACCAATTTCACCTTAAAGACGACATCATCTTTCAAGGATGGACCTCGTTGTTTGCTGAGTTCGTTGGTCCAGTTTATCCGGATCTTGTCAAGGAGTTCTGGGCACATGCTGTGGTTGCTCCAAAATCTATACTTTCTTTCGTCCATGGAAAGTTTGTTGTTATTACTGAAAATATCCTAAGAATGATGTTTGATCTGAAAAACCCTGAAGGGGTTTATGAGTTTGATCAAAGGGCAGATTTGGGAGATGTTCTATCCACTCTCTATCTAAATGTCAAGAAAACAAAATACGTCAAGGATTTGAAAGATGTCTACAGAATCTGGACAAAGATCCTTCTTGGGTGTTTCTACCATAGGAAATCAACACATGCCCCGGATTTCATCAATAATGATCAAAGGTATATTCTGTATTGCATTGCCACTCAGAAGAAGGTTGATGCGATTTACATTATCTTCAACCATATGTGGAAAGCAGTAAAGGATTCCAGAAACGCTTTCAGAAAAGAAAATGGTGGAACAATCATTCCTTTTGGTAGAATTATTACAAACCTTCTGGTGCATTCCAAGATTGTTGAGAGTCTGGAGTCTGAAGGTATTATCAAAAACCTTGCTGTCACCTCTGGAGCCTGTCTGAATGCTTTTTCTTTGAAGAAGATGAAAACTATTGACACTATCCTCAAAGTTCCTAAACCTCTAGCTGGAACAAGAATCAGAAGAAAACCAGTACTAGCTGACTTTGAAACCTTCTTCAATAGTGAGGTACCTGAAGTCAGAACTAAGTATCTGAAGTCACAAAAAGAGGATAAGAGTCTTAAAGATCAAGACAAAGGTGCTCCTATTAAAGTGAATCGTAAGAAGGAAGAAAGGACCAAAAGAAAGTTTGATCATCCTGCTGCTACCACCAATAAAGAAATGGTCCCAGAAGAAGTCATTGCAAAGGTTGCTAAGGCTGTCTCTGCTGATTTTGAGAAGAAAAAGAAGGAAGCTGAGAAAAAGAAGAAGAAGTCTAACAACAATGCTGAGATTGTTGAAGTTGTTGAGAAGAAGAATATCGGAAAAAGAAAGATGATTCTTCAAGAATCTGATGAAGAAAATATCTCTCAAGAGGCTGAGAATCAACCAGAAGTTCTGGCATATGTCAGAAGGAAAGAAATCGCTAGCGGCAAAACAAAGATTTTTGAAGAGCCGAAGAGTAAGAAGCAGAAGAAGACTGAGGATGTGGCCAAAGCTTTTCTGAGAAGTTCCAAAGGTATATGCATTTCTGAACCAGACTCTATTCCTGCTGTTTGTTCAGAAGCTGCACCAACAGAGGTTGTTCCTACACCTGAACCAGAAAAAGCCACATCAGAATCACCTGTTTTTGTCCATGTTCTTACACCTCCATCTTCTCCTATAACCATTCCTTCCTTTCCACCTACCATAAATCCTGTTCTGGATATACCACCCCTTCAAACTCTCTTTCCATCTCAACCTTCTCTCAATGCCACTCTTGAACATACTCCTTCCACCTCTCAAAACAATCCTTGTGATTCTCCTTTTCCAACCTCTGCATCACATGAGCAGCTGCTCCGTGATTGCAACTACACTCCCAAGCCTCGTCCTGAAGCTGAAGTGGTAGTGTTAGATTCTGATACTGAAGCAGAATCTTCTTATAGGTTGGATAGAGAACCTCATCCGTACTTCACTTCCAACCCTGCCTTTTCAAAAACCCAAATAAAATCCCGCCCTGTATATCCTATTGGTGTAGTTTTTGAAAACATAAAGAGGAATCTCAGAAGTACCTTTGATACTCTCAGAATTGCTGAAAGTTCTGGATTGAATGATGTTGCTATGCGGAACTTCTGGAGGATCTTTCGCAGAGAATCAGATGCTCTGTTTTTAGAACTTCAGGAAGCCTGTGTAGCTGCTGTCCCATGGCCTCGTGGAATTCTGAGGAATTATGAAGACTTCTGGTTTGCTCGCCTCAAAGGAAGATATCTGTTGGAAGAGAAGCCCTTCTTGGATGAGATGGAACAATTAAGACTGGCTGCTGAAATGGAAGCAAATCCATGCAGGGATATGGTTATCTTTATTCCTGACTATCCTGTTCTGCTAGGAGACTTCAAGACTCTCTTTGACTATCTGAGGGAAAACCCGTCTGAGAAAGATCCAAACTTGGTCATTCCAGAAGTTGTTGACCCACCAGAAGTTGAAGGTCCTTCTGCTCCAAGGAATCTAGCTGCCATTCTTCAGGCACTTGAGAATGGAGACTCTGAAATTCCTGCTGCAGAATATGGAGATGCTTCTATGCAAGAAGCAGATGCTGAAGATCATGTTGCTAAAACTGTTCCTGTTGAGGAAATCCCTGCAAATGATCTATCTATGGAAGCTACAGATCAACATGCCATTCCTGTGGTTGAAAGCGGTGAAGCTTCTTCTGATGAATCTTCTCGTCTTGCAAGGACTCTAGAAGAAATTCAGAAGAGACAGGATGAGCAAAGCTCACTCAATGCTGAGTATAGTGCTTTCATGGTGAGGCAAGAAGGACACAACAATATGGTTCAAGAGATGCTGACCAAGATCTTATCAAGACTAGGGCCATCTTAGATTGAGTCTGTGTTGTTTCTTTCTTTTCGTTGCATCTGTCTCTATGCATCTGATCTTTCTTGTCTTCATGTACTTCCATACCTGCTGTTTGAACTTCAATGAAATCATCTTCTTCCTTCGTGTGTTTCGTTTTGTTTGTCTCTGAATCTTTTTTGCTTTTTGATGTTATGACAAAAAGGGGGAGAAGATAAATGATAAATGATTTGATTAAATCTATCAGTTGCTGGGTAAAGCTCCCACACATTTACTAACAAGAACTGCAAGTTCTATATGGTTTAAGTGTTTTGCAGGTATAAAGAAGTGAAGAGAATCTTCAAAGCAAACACAAGAAGCAAAACCATGGAAACTGAAGCAAGCTGAGTGCTGTCAAGCTTCAGAAATCAGAAGCAAGAAAGAAGAATGAATCAGAAGCACTGATAATAGAATTTGATCCATATTTGTCTATTTGTTTTTGACAAAATTCTATTTGCTCTGATACATCATTTTGGCCTATATGGCTCTGATACATTTAATGTGTTCAAATATACATTTTATGTTCTGACTCGTTCATGCTGACTTTTGTCGTTTAGTTTTTGTTCTGTAACATTTCAGGATGTAGAGATGCTCAGATGATGCTCTGGTACATTCAACAATGTTCTGATACAAATCTAGCATGAAGTGATGTTGGTAGAAATTCAAAGCTCTGAAGCTATCCGAGGGAAGCAGAAATCAGAAGCTGCGAATGATCTAAAGATCCAGAAAACTCAAGTTCTGAAGCTGTCCTAAATGGAAGCAGAAATCAGAAGCTGTGAATGTTCAGAAGATCAAAGAAATTCAAGTTCTGAAGCTGTCCTAGATGGAAGCAGAAGTCAGAAGCTGTGAATGTTCAGAAGATCAAAGAAATTCAAGTTCTGAAGCTATCCTAGATGGAAGCAGGAATCAGAAGCTGTGAGTGTTCTAGGGATCTAAAGAAATTCTAGTTCTGAAGCTGTCCTATGGAAGCAGAAGTCAGAAGCTATGAATTCTCTGAAGACAGAAGCTTATATGATCGTC
This sequence comes from Vicia villosa, assembly GCF_029867415.1. Taxonomy (NCBI): domain Eukaryota; kingdom Viridiplantae; phylum Streptophyta; class Magnoliopsida; order Fabales; family Fabaceae; genus Vicia; species Vicia villosa. Next base: position 138,163 of record NW_026705574.1, read on the forward strand.
TCTACCGAAATAATCAGGGAAGTCTTTTATTAAAGTTCTTCGCGTATTTATTTCAGGGGGAGATTATTTATCTCAGGGGGAGATTGTTAATCTCAGGGGGAGACATATTCATATGCTTATGCTATAGCTGTGTAATTTGTCTTTTGCCATCTATTCTTTCTGATCGCAAATTCATATCATTTATATATGTTTTTGTCATCATCAAAAAGGGGGAGATTGTTAGAACAAGATTTGTTCTGATCAATTATCTTAGTTTTGATGATAACAATAATATGAATTTTGCTCAAGATAATATGGTACTCTAATCCAATGCAATTTCCCTTTCAGGAAATATATATAAAGAGTACGCATAATTCAGCGCTCAGAAGCTTTGTCTCAAATGGTTCAGTATGCAACATCAGAACATGGTCTGGCAAGACATCAGAAGATGGTCGAAGCAGAATCAGAACATGGGTCTATGGAAGCATCAGAAGAACAAGAGAACAGAAGCACTGAAGTTCTGATGGTATCACGCTCAGAAGCACTTCAAGGTCAGAAGATCAGAAGATGCTATGCACCAAGCTGTTTGACTCTGATGATATTCAAACGTTGTATTCACAAACATCAGATCAGAAGGAAGTACAAGTGGCAGGCTACGCTGACTGACAAAAGGAACGTTAAAAGCTATTAAAGGCTACGTCAGTAGACACAGCGTGAACAAGGCTCGAGGTAGTTGACAAAAGCGTATAACATTAAATGCGATGCTGTACGGAACACGCAAAGCATTAAATGCATTCAACGGTCATCTTCTCCAACGCCTATAAATATGAAGTTCTGATGAGAAGCAAGGTTAACTATTCTGCACCAAAACAACTCATATCAACTTGCTGAAACTCTGTTCAAATCTAAACTCAGAATCTTCATCTTCATCAAAGCTCACTACATTGCTTTTGTAATATATTAGTGAGATTAAGCTTAAACGATTAAGAGAAATATCACAGTTGTGATTATCGCTTTCAAGAAGCATTTGTAATACTCTTAGATTGATTACATTAAGTTGTAAGGAACTAGAGTGATCGTGTTGATCAGAATACTCTAGGAAGTCTTAGGAGTGAACTAAGCAAATTGTAACTAGAGTGATCGTGTGGATCAGTAGACTCTAGAAAAGTCTTAGAGGGTATCTAAGCAGTTGTTCCTGGAGTGATCAGTGTGTGATCAGTAGACTCTGGAAGACTTAGTTGCTGACTAAGTGGAGAACCATTGTAATCCGTGCGATTAGTGGATTAAATCCTCAGTTGAGGTAAATCATCTCTGCGGGGGTGGACTGGAGTAGTTTAGTTAACAACGAACCAGGATAAAAATAACTGTGCAATTTATTTTTATCTGTCAAGTTTTTAAAGCTACACTTATTCAAACCCCCCCTTTCTAAGTGTTTTTCTATCCTTCATATAGCCCATGTAATTAATGTTTATTATAAAAAAATTAATTATAATATCAAATTATTTGATTAATCAACTATTTGGATTTTTATTTTGAAAGCAAAATAATAATAGTTCATATTATAGTTCATAGACACTAAAATACCGATATTCGTCAAACTTCATGCAAAGTTATAATTAAGAGATTACAATCTACAAAAACACATTAACGTTAAAATCAGAGACAACTTGAGCTCAGAATAAATGACATGCTTCCTTGCTTCTTAGTTATGGTCTTTCTTGGTTGGTGTCATCATTCTTTCTTCAACGCCAAGTAAATTCTGTAAGTAAATTCTTCAAACGAGCTTTCTTTTTCCTATTTGCATAGTCATCATTTGCATTTTCAATTTCATTGTTGTCCCCACGTACTTCCCTAAAAATGACCAACAAATGTAATATACTTTATTACCAGTAACATATATATTTCACGCTTCATTTCATCAATTTAATAAGAGAGAATGTTCTTAATTTATTTTATATTTTCAACAAAATATAATTCTATCCATTTATTCTAAATAAACACAATGTTTTCTATAAAGGCATATAAAAATTATAATAACTATAATAGTCCAAAATCAAAAGTAAACCGTAAATTCCCATTGCTTTGATATCAAATATTCACGAAAAAAGAAAGAAACCTACATATCAAGAAGCCCAAGCAGTATAAATCTAAACTATTTCATTCATGGGATTTGCTTTTATATCCAATTTTTGTGTATAATTATAGAATGCTTCATATAAAGTATCAAAAATAGTACTTGATACAAATCACATTCATGTAACATCATAATTCAGACCAACATGTATATCCAGAGAATAATTTAAAGGAAACAAAATCGTTTCAAAATGTGTTTGCAAACATATATTATAATATTAATTACTACAGTTAACTATATTAACCGGCAATGTTTCTAAAGTATCATTGTTTTCAACCCATAATTTAAAGTTGTACCGCAAAAGAAAAAAGGAAAAAAACAACTAATTTAGTTTCTTTTACGCTTTTCCACGATCAAATACACATAAGGCGAAAAGCGCAACATGCTCCAAATTAAAGTATCGCCATTACAAAGTTTGATACTCTTAGCTAATTCGTACCAGCCCTGAGCCATGTACCTTTCTTACGTGTTTGGGACTCCCTTCCTTGACGCCTTATGAAGGCTGCAGTTGAACACCTGTCGAGTCTCCACGTCTACAACTTTAATTTCATCCTGATATACCCGAAGACATTTCTTAGCTATTTCCCTTAGAAAATGCTGCATAAATACACAAGTATTTCGGTATACCATTTCATAAGGTTTTTCTGTGAAAAGAATACGAATCACGTACAAAATTATGATCTTACCATAACATTTTTTGCACTCTTTTTTCCATTTGTAATGCGATTCTTCCAAGTGAATTTCTTTGCCCCATTCGACATCTCCCATGTAATTTCAGCCGACTGCTTTCCTTTCCCTTTCTTTGGCTGCTTTCCTTTTCTCAAGACAGGATTCTTAACTGGTCCACGTGAAGAACCTGCTCCTCCAAACTCTTTTTCCTTTTCTTTAATTCCTACACCTGTTTTCTTAACACTTTTTTTCTTTGAAACCCGCCCTGGCTCCACATCGACACTCTCAATAGGTTGGTCCTCAGCCATCGCTTCAATCGGTTCCTCCTTTACATCATGAATCACAATATTGACATTGTTTGACGGTCGAGGAACTGGCCTGCCGGATGTCGTAGCAATTTGACCAGCCCGATCTTTCTTCCCATATTCTTTTCCTCTTCTGTTTGCTGTAGCAGTCCTCTCATCGAAACGCACTTTCTTCGCAGCTTTCTTTGCCTCATCTGCATTGTACCCTATTTCAGCAACCAATCCATCTTCACCCTCATTGCTTCTTCGTCGCTAACAACCAAAAAAATCAGAACACTAATTAAATATTTGTGTTATAGGTAAAAAAAATTATTAAGCCACAACGGCAGATACCCCAACAATTTAAAAATGGAAGAATCGATAATCCCAATTGTCATACTCTGTTTGTGTGAATCCTGAAATTTATCAACCTAAACCCTAAACCCTAATCGCTCTTAGTTCGTTTTATTAAATCTATATACATATATTCATATTCTCTACATATTCTTTCAAAAGAAAAACACAACACATTGTCAATATTTTCATTACCCATAAATACCTAATAGCCATAAGAGCGCCAATCAAAGTTAAAGTTTAGAAAGCTGATATATAAAACATATTTACTTCAAGAAAAATACTCGCCTTTAGCGAATACATGCATCTCAACCCTTCTAAAAACAACACTTCGACTCGGAATTTTGAAAGTTTAACAAACCAATATGTAATCGTAGGCAAACGGGGAAAGAAAGTACCTAATTTCCATGTCGTCGTCCGATATCCATCCGTTGCTAGGTTTTCTACCTCCGGTCATCTTCTTTGGCATGCAGCAAAACACAAGTGATTGTGCAGTTCAACCCACTCGTGCGTTTTGTTTGACAAATGTGCTTTTCGTTTCAAGAAAACATAACTCAAAAGTGTAGTCGTTTTACTTTCCCATACTGATTGGAGGTTACACCTCTTAGTTACCACTTTGGCCAAAGCTAATTGTTGGGTTCGTACAATAATAATAATACTAATAATAATAATAATACTAATAATAATAATAATAATAATCATAATAATAATATTAGTAATAATAATAATAATAATCATAGTAATAATAATAACTATATATCAACCATAAATACACACAATTACAATAAAAAGTATTCATCATTAAATATTTAAAGAATAGCCCATTAAGTGGTGTTATCTGGTATCCTCTGCTGCGCACATACTTTAATTCTTTGCTAAAAAATACACCAACGGATTCTCTTGAGGGGAATAGAAGAGTATTAGTTTCTTTATCCCTACAGGGAAGAAAAGGTCGTGTAATATTAGGGCATACAACATGTGCCTATATAAACCCAAACAAGTTTTCTAAATTTTCTTCAGCCCAATTAGCTTTTCAGGTTGGGATTTCCAGCAGGCATTGAAAATGACTTCATTATAAAAGAGTATAATGAGTTAACATCGTAATATAAAGTATTATTTCCTTTTGGCATATAAACATCAGCATGACCACCATAGTATCCACGACGAATGAGTGTATCTTCATTAATATTAGGTATATAGATAGGCCATATGTCAGGATCGTAATAATTAGTACGAAAGATTGCTAGTGCTAGTGATGATAATGTTAAATTATTCAGAATATCTATTTGGTAAGTATTCCACAATATATCTTGAGCCTTAAGTATTATCCCACCCAATAAAATGATATCCTGTTTAAGATATTCTATCAATTGATATTTGAGTGAACTTAGATTATCTAGTTTTATATCGTCATGGTTGATTGAACCCTTAATTCCTAAGTGAGGACGGAGATTTTGAGCTAAATCTTTAAGTGAACCCGGGAGCAGAGTTAAGGAATCCCTTAGATTAAATATAAGTTTATTATCATTAAATACTGCAACCTCGTATAGCCTATTGTTCCTCATAACTGGTTTTATTGTGTACTTCTTAGCATTTATAACCAAATGTTTTAATATCATTATACCATCGAATTTAGAGAAATTGTGGAAATAGACTGATTTAACCAATTTGTTTTTTCTAACAACAACTACTAAACGTTCTATAAAGTCAGACAACATCTTTTTACTCCTTTAATGGATATCCTTACGAGTTACGTAACTTTCACTGAAATATGTCTCAATCATATTATAACATATATCATTACCGGGTCTTACTAATAAGAAACCAATAGCGTAAGGGACATGTACTTCTGTGTAAGGGTTTTGTTCTTCCTTAATCATAATAGTTTCGGTATCAGCAACAATGAAATACTGCCTTAGCTTATCACCTGTTTTGAGTGTTGTAATAAATTTACTATAAGTACGCTTATTTTTAGATGCTCGTATTTTTCGTGGTTCTTTATGTTCAACAACAACATTGCTGTTTAAGCTATCATATATCAATTTTTCCACCTCTTCATAGGACAATAAAGGTGATTCGCAAGGTCTTCGATCAGAAAGATATATTCTTATAATGATAGTTTTTATTTCAATCGAATCGTATATCTCACTTTTATTTAATATAAGTTTATATAATTGGTCAAATATAGGTAAATCATTCCAATCTTCTCTAAAGGTTATAGCTGGACCTATAGTAAAAGGTATATCATTATCTTTAAACAATATAACATAACTAACAGTAAACTTACCATATTCAAACTTAGTATTATAGTATGCATATTTTATTAGTAGTAACATAACAGATAATATTATCAATAAAATATCATTAGACCTTAATATAATTTCATATTCAATATGGGAAATTAACAGACCTTCATAAGCTTCCTTGCAAGATTCATTTTTGATGTTGTGTAACAAGCTTGACCATGATATTTCGAATAATTCCTTAGTTATCTTCAAGTTAGTTATATTATTATTCATATTCATATTCATATTTGTTTTATTTATTCTTTTTATCATAAGTGTAAACTATATTTTCCAGGATAATCCTTTAATAATTGAATGAAGTTACTATATGTTTTATTATAGTCATAGTTAATTCCATTTGTATAAGGATCATCATATGTATGAAATAAATAGTAGTCATATGAGTTATAGATTATATCTATTTTTTTATCCCATTTTTCCCTCTCAGTTTTAGATAAATTATCAGGTATTAAAGATATTAACCTCTGTTTTAAATCCCTTAGAGGAATACCATTTTCTAAATTATATAGATTCATATAAATAAATTCGTTAATACTAGATAGTGGATTATGTTCTATAAAATATTTTTTATATATTTTACTTAGACCATTAAAGCTATATATATTGCTTATAAAGTTATCGTGAACTGTGTAGACTGGAGCATCAATCAAATTCATTTCATTTATCATATACATGGCAATGTAAGCATCTTTCTAATGAATGAAGTTAACAAAGGTAGAAACAAAACTTTTCCTTCGATTCCTTTCAGCTGTTGGAATTTTTAGAGTAACTTGACGTTTTTTCTTTCTAACACTATCATATATCTATATATTGATTGATTCACTTTTTACATAGTCTTCATAAGTTCTGAATATTGGTACTTGATAGCTGACAGGTTTCTGCAATGCTGAATTTAAGTTCACCAAAGATGAATGCTTGATAGATGACGAAGTCACACATGAGGTTAAACTTAAAGGTATAAGAATTAATAATATATTTATGATTTACCTTGATGATATATCTTTGAAGGTGAAATGTCTCATGGCGAACAATAACAACTCATGGCTTTAGCATAAAAGAATTGTTCATATTCACATGGAACATTTGAATAAACTAATCAAACACGATCTTGTCATTGGATTGCCTAAGATAAAGTTTTTCAAAGATAAACTTTGTGATGCATGTCAAAAAGGGAAACAAACAAAATCCACTTTCAAATCTAAGAATGTGGTGTCCACTACAATTGTTGCATATGGACTTATTTGGTCCATCAAGAACAAGAAGTCTTAGAGGTAATTTATGTGCTTTAGTTATTGTTGACAATTTCTCTAGATATACTTGGACATTCTTTTTAGTGCAGAAAAATTATGCATTCAAAGCGTTCAAGAAATATGCAAAGCCAATTCAAAATGAGAAGTCACTAACAATTGCCTCCATAAGTGATCATGGTGGAGAATTTCAGAATGCATCCTTTGAAGAATTTGCGAAGAACATGGAATATCTCATAATTTCTCGGCACCAGGGACTCCTCAACAAAATGGAGTAGCAGAAAGAAAGAATAAGTCACTTGTGGAACTTGCAAGAACAATGCTTAGTGATTCAAATCTTCCAAAATACTTTTGGGCGGATGCGGTAAGCACAACATGCTTTGTAATAATAGAGTTAATATTAGACGTATTTTAAATAAGACTCCATATGAACTATTCAAAGGAAGGAAACCAAACATTGCTTATTTTCACATCTTTGGATGCAAGTGTTTTGTCTTAAACAATGACAAAGACAATCTTGGTAAGTTTGATGAAAAATCCGATGAAAGTATTTTTCTTGGCTATTCTCTTTCTAGTAAAGCTTTTAGAATATATAACAAAAGAACTTTAAAAATCGAAGAATCTATGCATGTATCTTTTGATGAATCTAATCCTTCCAAGGAGGATATTATTGTTTGTAATGATGATGATGATGATGATGATATAGTAGTAATTCCTCAATAGGATGCTTCCAATATCAATAAGAATCAATCAGAGAATCACAGAGATTCTTCCAAAATTAACAATGAAAATCAAATGGAACACCAAGGAGATACTTCTAAAGTTAACAATGAGAATCAATTGGAAAATCTAGTAGAACCTATTCAACAAGAGTAAAATATCAATGATCTACCTAAGGAATTGATAACTTATAGAGATCACCCAATTGATAAAGTCATTGGTGATATTAGTCAAGGCATTACAAACAAGACTAAACCTTCAAGACGCTTGCTTAAACATGGCGTTTGTCTCTCAAATTGAACCTTCCAAAGTTGATGAAGCCTTAGGAGACGACCAATGGATAATTGCTATGCAAGAAGAGTTAAACCAATTCGAAAGGAATCAAGTCTAGGAACTTATTCCTAGGCCAAGTAATAAACACATCATAGGTACCAGATGGGTGTTTAAGAATATGCTTGATGAGAATGGTATAATTGTTCTAAACTGTAATACGGTGAACTGACTTTATTTGAAATGTACGGATAGCAAGAGTCGCCACCGACTTTTATTTTATCCAATTGGAAAGGCTAAAAGAACAGGAAAATACCTTTTAAATAAATTTTGAGTTCGGGGGGTAAGTTATACAAAGGGAAGGTGTAAGGCACCCTTTGCATCCATGGTTATCCATGGGCTCTTAATTGCTTACCTCACTTTATTTTTTTTAAATGTTTGAATTGTTTGAAAAGTAATGTGTGAATAGGAAAAGATTCGTTTAATGACTTTAGCTTGTAAATAAGCGTAGCCTTGTTTGAAAGTATTTGAAAACAAGTGGGAAAAAGAGTTTCGAATTTGAATTTGGAAAAAAGAGCAAGCTATTAGTAGCAACTACCCTAAGTTTAAAAACGTTCTTTTAGCTTTTCAGGCGAAAGGATCTATCCATACCATGAGATGGCAGGAAGTCTTTCAATTGGATTTGAAGGGTCATCGAGTTATCATTCGCCATAAGACTGTCCCTTGCCATAAAGAGGGCAGGTAGTCTAAGGGAAGGATATAATAGTCATTTAAGGCATCATGCGAGGATACCTTAGCAATTGGGACGATTATTCTTTATAAGGCAACCTCGTGGGAGTTTCAATAACTTTGAAGGCAACATTGCTTTAGGTATCCTCGGAATCGAGGGACTTGACTATTTTTAGGCAACAAAATTAATAAGGCAACAAGGCAACGGTAATAAGGCAACAAGGCAGCCAGAGGGATTACCCTAAAGGTGTGTGTGTGGCACAATCACGTGGTTCAATTCGAATATTTAATCTTGTAATTAGTGATCTAATTTAGTTCAAGGCTTGCACTCCCTAAGATTACTAACCACAGCAGAAAAATAAAGGCAGAATGAAAATCCTACGCTATTACAATAAACACCTGCGGGGATGGGGAATTAAAAGGCAAAATATAAGAAGGAACAATAATTAATCAAAAAATCTTGAATGTCCTGATCTTCCTCGAATCCTTGATTGACTCTGATCATCTGAGAATTAACAGAAAATAATGGGGGTGAGTGTAGGAGGAATTCATTAACAGATGAAGTAAAACCTAATTGAACCTACAAGGCAAAAGTTAAAAATAAAATGATATTTAAATAAAAAGGGAATCAGAACTTAGCTTTTTCGATTGGTATGGCGCGCGGCTGAAGAATCCTGATTAACCCTGAAAAATGAAGAAGAGAAAGGTAGAAAAGTTTTTGTTCTGAAAAAGGCAAAGGTTTTGAAAACATTCAGGGGTAAACCCTGATTTTTAAGGAATGAGGTTTTAGGAGAAAAGACACTAAGTTCATGGATGACATCTATCTAACAGTGATTAGTGGTCATGATAAAAGAGGGATAAAATAAAATCAGGGTTTAAAGCAACGGATTAAACATGTAAAGTGAATAAATTAATATATATATATAAAAAAATCGAAAGTTCGATTAAATAAATTAAAGAGTCATGAAAATATAATTTTATAAAAATAAAAAAATAGTTTAAATAATAAAGAAAAAAGAAAATAAATAAAAAGGAATTATGTAATTAAAAATAAATAAATAGATAAATAAAAGTTAGAAAACTTAGCTCTGATCTTGTGTGTGAGCTTCTTGAGGTTCCAGGGTGCACTTGCATATTCTGGGTCATTGGATCTGAGTGCAGGGATATCCAATGGTGGAACAACGCTGACGCGCCATGATGTGCCTTTTGGGGAAAGGACTGGATCATTGAACAGCATCAAACAAATTAAATAAAAAACGCAGTCCCCCAGGTTTCGAACCTGTGACATGGGGGACAAGGGAACCAAGTACACATGTACTGCCACCAAACCAATGTTTATTCGCTGTTAGTGATACTCACCAGTGAAAATAAATAGGAAACGTAATAGTTAATGAAATTCAAAAGAAAAAGAAGTCAAACATGGGCCCCAGGTGCGTTGGCTGACGAATGGGATGGAGAGAGAGAAAGCGTGTCTGTTGACTGGCCAATGAGGTGCGTTTCTCAAGCCACGCATGCAGTCAAATGAGGGCTTTTCACTGTTCATCGTCATCCTCACATTACCTGCGGATTTAGGCATGGAATTTGCTACGATTCTTCCTGCGGAATTTGCTTCGACTCCTTCATCTCCAAACCTAGAACTTTGCAACACCAAGACCACGAATCTAACAGTTCTAAAAAGTACCTAGGTCCACTAAATTGAAGGTTGCAAACTCATTGGCGCCGTTGGTTTTGAGTAACACGACCCGTATCCATGAGAACGATGACTTACCATGGTTATGCCCTAACAATGGCACATTCGAGTACCTGCATCAAACCTTCACAAAGATGGTTCTAAATGATCCTAATAATGCATATGAACATATAGAGATGCATAGTATTAATTAAAACGGCATATATTAAGAGTTTATGATCAAGGGAGATAAGCCAAACCGGTAGATCTCGTATGCGATGGTCTGGCCGTGTTTAAGCTTAGATGGTGCGTGATACCAACTCCTGGGAACCTCAGGATTGTGAATGAATGCTTGGTCTTGATCGAAAATTGCTGGAAGAGATTTTTTTGTTATGCCCTAGTTCTTAGTGATATTTGTAACTTGGAAACCCTAAAGCTCTTCTTCTCCTCTCTATTTTTCGTCCTCCTTTGGCTCAGCATGTTTGTGTATATATATGAGGAGTATTTAGGTCACTTAATTTGGAAAGAATTGTATGATTGAATATTTGGAAATATTGAAAAATATTTGATTGGAAATATCATGATAACTTGCTATTTCCATCCAAATCTTCTTCCAATCAAATATGAATGATTTTCTTGAGCTCCAAGGATGATTTTTTTGATTGAGAAACAAATCATTCATTAATGCAAATTTATTTTATTTTCCTTTGATTTAAATTGAATAAAAATCAGAAATAAATAAAATAAAAAGGCCAAACCTTCACCAACGAAAATTCAATGGCCTCTAGGTGTCTCTTGGGCTTTTATATGATCCAAAATGAAGTCTCATGATTTAATTATTTATTTTTGGTATTTTACTTGATTTACTTGCCATTTAAATGAATAAAATTCAAATAAATAGAAATAAAAATGCCAAAAATATAAAGATGGTTTTATAGGCCCTTTTATGGATCATATATGTGTTTGAAATCCAAAACTTAGGCCCATTAGTCAAAAAACTCAAAATTGTCCAATTAGGGTTTCATGTTCTTCTTGAATTTCGCCCAACTTGTGCAAGTCATAACTCTTTCATTTTTTATTGTATGGAAGTGTTCTTGAGCTTTTTAGAAAGCTTAGAGTGTCCTCTAAATGATGCTTTTGGTTTCATCTCAATTAAATATTCCATGCTCAAGTTATGAGTTTTGAGAAAAAATGATTTTTTTGCGATCCTTTAGAAGGACCTGTAATGTTTTGATCCATATCTCTCAAATGAAGCATTTTTAGACTTGGAATGTGAGAGACAAAATTGTAGAGAATTCAATTTTCTTCAAATTGAGCTTTGGATGGGAAATTTTTGATGTTCCATGAGGGAGTTATGGCTGGTCAAAGTTCGGTTGACTTTTACCTAGAAACCCTAATTTAGCAACTTTGTACTTTTGTGGATTTTGGAATTTCCTTTGATGAATCATGATCATCCTTTGATCAAATGATGAGTAAAAAAAATCAGGAGTTTTGACTGTATTTTGACCATTGTTTGACTTTTAGGTCAACCAGTCGACTATTGATCGTTTGGACCATTGAGTGAGCAATCTTTTGAATCAGAGCTTGAAAATTGGTATGAGAAATCTATGAGGCATTTGAGAGGCCGTGAAGTCCATTTGAAATATCAGAAGTTGATTATACTTGGAGAGAATCAAAACCCTAGTTGAAGGCTTGTTGTTTAGGAGACAGGTAAGTGAGCCTAATTCTGATATAACCTTGAGCAATTGAAGATCATGTGAATCAAAATCCATTGAAATATGATGGGAAAATTTTGGGGTATGACAGCTGCCCCTGTTCAATCTTCTTATACCTGAAGATGTAGATTGGCATGTGTGCCTGTCGGAGTCTGAAGGTAGAAGAGGATTGAACACTAGAATACCCAAGAAATTTGCCCTTGCTAAGATAGGGACTTTTTGTAGGAGATGGGCTTAAAGATGCCATCTGATCTGGATAAGTATGGAAGTCAGGATAAGTCATACGTTAGACTATGTTCGAGCTTGAAGTATTGAAAGGCGCTTGTCGGAGATGGGCTTGACGATGCCATCAGATGTTTGAAGAATTGTTTGTCTAAAGCATATGCTTTTCAGACTGGATCATATGCATTGATTGTATCTGAATGAGAGATGGAGTAATGTTTTACCGAAGACTACCTGGAGAGGTTCTTGAGTAGATAGATCATTGACTGATGTAAAAGAGATTAGGCTTTAGACAAAACTCGAGAAGAAGTGTCTTGTAGAAGATTAACCGAGAAACTCCTTGAAAGGGCAGTAGATGTCTTGGAACATGTTGGATAAATATGTTAAAGAATATTACCTAGAAAGGTTGAGATATGTCTTAAACAAGATTAACCTAGAAAGGCTCTTTAGGAAGGATGTGATATGTCTTAAACAAGACTACCTAGAAAGGCTCCTACAAAGGATACGAATCATCTTAGAAAAGAATACCTAGAAAGGCTCCTATAAAGGATATGATTCATCTTAGAGAAGATTACCTAGAAAGGTTCCTAGACAGGATGTGATATGTCTTAGAAAAGATTACCTAGAAAGGATATGATACGTCTTATACAAGACTACCTAGAAAGGTTCCTAGAAAGGATGGAACATCTTAGAAAAGATTGCCTAGAAAGGCTCCTGGAAAGGCTATGAATCATCTTAGAAAAGAATACCTAGAAAAGGTTCCTAGAAAGGAGATTAGATGTCTTAGAGAAGACTACCTAGAAAGGTTCCTAGAAAGGATATGAAACACCTTAGAAAAGATTACCTAGAAAGGTTCCTAGAAAGGATGGGAAGTTCTTTGATTACTTCTGAATTATCTTTGAAGAAAGACCCGTAATGAAGTGTCAAAATTGTATTTGTCGATTGTATTTGCACCGCGGTTGGATGATAATATTCTTTCGACTTTGAGATGACCTGAAAAGGAAAGATTAGTTTTATGCAATATCATGATGCATGTGTTGAGATTATCGAAATAAACGAGAGTATTATATGTTATGCATGTATTTATGAATGATGCAGAGATGGACTATATAGTCGAAGCATATTGATAATTTTTGTTTAGCAGCTGCTGATTGAGAAAATAAATCCCTGTATGCTGTTGGAGATAATGACAAGAGAATTCCTGTCTTTCGTTCGATGATATCCAGCTGGGGTTTTTTTTGACCTTCGCTTGGGGATGAAAATGACTTGAGTGATCTGATCCTGATGTATCCTGGGGACAAGAGAGATGAGTATACCATCCGACAGATTTCTGAGCGGCAACTTTAATGGAAATAGCGAGTTTGAATAAACCATGCTAGAGAAGAAGATTGTGTCGGAAAACCGGTCATATCGGAGGTATAAATTCCGTTGGGGAACCAAGTTTCTGTTGGGAATAGATTGCTTGAAGATAACTTCTTAGAAAAATCTATATGGGGATATATTATGAAAACTGCTCCGTGGGGAAGGTTCCCAGAGATTTTCAATTTTCCATTACCCCTTGTCTTTGAGTACTTGCTGTTGAAAAACCTGCGAGAGTATACCTGCCCCTGGAATCAATAGCTTGGTATGCTTGATACTTGAATAAGGAAGAGACCGATAATGACATCATCTGATGCTAGTAGCTAAATAGCATTTGTTGAGATTTGTGATTGATGCGACATGCCCCCAGTGATGGACTAGCTTCTGATTATTCAGTGCCTATGAGAGATTATATGAATTGTTACCAAATCTCCCCCCGTAGATGGGATAATAATATGTCATGCCCCTTGTGTAAACAAGTTTTTAGCTGATTGAGTCATGCATACGATACGTCTCTGCAAATTTATTTGTCGGGAGGACTTTCAGTCATTAATTATGCCCCATGCAGATTCTTCTTGATGCCAAACATTTGAAATTACGTAGACAAAATTGTTTTATAATGACACTCATTAAAATGCAATGCATATGTCTGTCTTGGAGTTTAAAAACAATTTTAGTAAAACAAAATATGTAAGAAAGTGATATTTGTAAAAACATGATATCAACTCAGTATTTTTGGTAAACTTTAAGGAGTCAGGATACCCTTTTTGTGAAAGTACGCTTTCGAGCTAACCATGCTTCAGCTAGGACTTTCAAGGGTTGTAACGTGGCTTGGTTCACGGTTTAAGAAACAAAAGGATAAAGGCTCAAAGTTTATTTGTACCCATCCCAATCTTCGTGATGTTCTTCGATCTTATGCTCAGTTAACTTTGTATTTAAGTTCTAGCAGGTCTTGAAGTCGTAATATTGACATTCGATGATGGTTGAAGCACCGAAAGTTTCTTCGGAAAGGCAGTCATCCTTTTTGTAATTTTTTCTTTTGTCGAGGATCTGTAGTAACCTCTTTTTTGACGTTATGATCCCTAACTTTTGCCTGAACTGTTTATTTTGAGATTACAGCCAGCGGGATGTTTCGATTTTTGATAAGTCTCCTTCATAGGTTTTGACTTAACATTTTTTATTCTTTTCTCTTTTATGGATATTGACTTCCTAACCTGAGAATTACGGGAATCCATCACTTGTGTAAAGCACCTGGTATAATTGAGTTAATTGAGTAACTACCCTGCCCCAGGTTATGATTAAGGGTTTTAATCTGTATGAGAAAGAAAACTTCTACTTCTTAGGCTCAACGGGGTTTACGAGGGATTAACATCCTTATATCTCCACTGTTTAGGAATTGAAACAATGCCTGTACATCGTCAGCATAGTCTGTTCGAAAGCATATTGTACGAGGTTGCGGTATCATTTTCGTCATCCTCCCTAAAAAGGTTCACAGCTTTAGCGAGAGTTAAATATCATAAAGAAAACCAAGTAAAAACAAAGTTTAATATAGAAATAGGAAGAGTAATAAATCAAGACAAACGTATGCAATGCATTAATGATTATGATAGAATAAATAGAGTCTGACATAAGACGAATGTTTAAACAAACAGGAAAGAAATTGCGATTGCGAGTAAATTAATGATCTAAAATAAGCCATCCTTTAGCCTTTGTATGGCTCCTCTGGTTGGCCAAATTCGACGACCCCTTCTTCAATCAAGTCTTGAATTTTATGTTTCAATGGCCCACAATCTTCTGTGTCGTGACCAGGACTATTTGAATGGTAAGCACATTTTGCATGATGCTTGTACCCAGGGACGGGATTAGCGGGAGCTGAGTATGGAGGCAGTAGAGTTATCAGACTCCGATCGAGTAAGTGTTGCAAAGCTTGAGCCAATGGCATGTGTAGTGGGGTAAATGACCTTTTGGGTTTGGATTTCCAAGTACGTTGGCCACCTTGTTGCTTACGTCGATCTGTCTTTTGTTGTTGTGGTGTTGGAGCCTGACTAGGGACCAAGACTGCCCCAACAATGTTGGATTCATTCCTCCCATTGTATGGCTTTTTAATAGTACCAGAAGGAGTAGCCACCTGAATTTTTCCGCTTCGGATACCACTTTCAACACGTTCTCCAGTCAGTATGAGATCGGTGAAACCAGACGAGGAGCTTCCAAGTAAATGGCTGTAGAAAGGACCAGTCAGTGTATTCATGAACATATCAACCAATTCTCTATCAGTCAAGGAGGGTTTGACTCTTCCAGCTAGATCTCTCCATTTTTGAGCATACTCTTTGAAACTTTCCTCGGGTCCCATAGACATGCTTTGTAGTTGTATGCGAGTTGGTGCGAGGTCAGCATTGTATTGGTATTGCTGGTAGAAAGCAACAACCAAATCTTCCCAAGTACGGATGTTGGTACTTTCCAGTTGATAGTACCATTCAAGTTGAGTTCCTGATAAACTCTCTTGGAAGAAATGGATCCAGAGCCTCTTATCAGCGGTGTGGGGCTGAATCTTTCTTACATAAGACCTCAAGTGCATATTGGGACAAGAGACTCCATCATACTTAGAAAAGGCGGGAGTTTTGAATTTCGGAGGAATAACTACCCCAGGAACGAGTCCTAGTTCTTCAAAATCCAGCCCAGGTACCTTCTGAATTTCCACGCTTCTCAAGCGCTCTTCTAGTAGTCTATACTTCTCATCAGCATAATCCTCGTCTTGAGGATACTCATCTTCTTCTTCTTCTTCTTCTTCCTGGCCATCAGAACCTACATGGCTTCCCTGATAGTTCTTGACACTAAGATCATCTCCTTCCTCTTCCTCATCTTTAGGAATTCCAGTTTCTGCAGCCTTCTTGGGACGACCCTTGAATCTTCTTCCCAGGTTGATCACTCCTTTGGGCTTCTTGGTCTTTTTCTCCTTCTTAGTCAGAAGGGTTTTCAGCTCGTCTTGCCCCTTGGATAACTTCAGGATCAGATCTTGGAACTGGGCATTCTGAACTTGAAGGTCTTTGACTGATTGCTCGAGATCCATTGGTGCTGAAATAAACAGCGAGAGAAGATGAGAGACCTGTTATGGAAACCTGTTATGCGATGTTATGAATGCAAATGCAGTGCTTTCAAGGATCTTTAGAAAATTTAGTTAGCAACGTCAGAAAATGATTTGGTCGCATCTTCGTCTGAAAAATTCTGAATTTTGTCCTTGAACTTCTTCCTAGAGAATCAAGCTCACCATATCGAGTGGGTCATAGCCTCTGATTCGGGAACTTCTGAATTTGAAGGTACATGGCTAGAGGAAAATAAATCCTCTTGCCCCTTGATAGGTACAGCGTCTCTGAATTGGAAGGTATGTGGCGAGAGGAAAGAGTAAATCCTCTTGCCCCTTGATAAGAGTTCAGTCCTTGATAAGAGCACCTGCAATTGTGCGCCCTAAATTCCTAAGATCCTTGAAAGGGTTAGTTAAATCATGTTATGCTTATGATGTCATGATGTCATGAATGTTATGCGAATGCAGTTCATTAGGCATTGCGTGAGATAGTAAGGGCAAACAAATCCTTTAACAAAACCTGCAAGGAAACAAAGGTTAGTAGCAAACACAAACAAGTCACACAAGTGTCCTTAGGTTTAGAGGCTTGCATGAAGTTCGCAGGTAAGAACCCTCCCCACTGAAGTTTAGTTGGTTCAACCTGTCCTATATAAATATCGGGTTCTAGGGATCTCATATCATTGACCTTTCTCAAAGGCGCTTATCTCAGTTCGGCAATTGAATCACCAACCAAGAAGGTCCTGAAAGTCCAGTCCATATGAGTGTAGCTTCGAGTATCAACCAACTTCGGTCGGAACCAAAGCCAGCCATCTCACTACTTTCTAATAGGCCAAAGTCAAGTTCAACTAGGGTTCTAGGGCAAATTAGTGTTTAATGACACCACGCAGCAGCCAAGTGTTTCCTCAAGTCGGATCCCAAGGAACACCAGGACAAACCAATGTGTCGCACTAACGATGGCCACCACATCAACCACAACAGTATACGCTGTGCAGTCTCCTTGGTCTCATGCCATTTACCTAAGGTACTCAGATCCGGGTTAGGATCTTTCACACAAGTAAATACCCAAAATAGCCTTTGAAATATAAAGCAGACAAATCAAACAATTAAAGTGAATCCTAAGCTCTAAGGTAACCCCTCTTTTAATCGAAAGCATCCCCAGCAGAGTCGCCAGTTCTGTAATACGGTGAACTGACTTTATTTGAAATGTGCGGATAGCAAGAGTCGCCACCGACTTTTATTTTATCCAATTGGAAAGGCTAAAAGAACAGGAAAATACCTTTTAAAGAAATTTTGAGTTCGGGGGGTAAGTTATACAAAGGGAAGGTGTAAGGCACCCTTTGCATCCATGGTTATCCATGGGCTCTTAATTGCTTAGCTCACTTTATTTTTTTTTTAAATGTTTGAATTGTTTGAAAAGTAATGTGTGAATAGGAAAAGATTTGTTTAAGGACTTTAGCTTGTAAATAAGCGTAGCCTTGTTTGAAAGTATGTGAAAACAAGTGGGAAAAAGAGTTTCGAATTTGAATTTGGAAAAAAGAGCAAGCAATTAGTAGCAACTACCCTAAGTTTAAAAACGTTCTTTTAGCTTTTCAGGAGAAAGGATCTATCCATACCATGAGATGGCAGGAAGTCTTTCAATTGGATTTGAAGGGTCATCGAGTTATCATTCGCCATAAGACTGTCCCTTACCATAAAGAGGGCAGGTAGTCTAAGGGAAGGATATAATAGTCATTTAAGGCATCATGCGAGGATACCTTAGCAATTGGGACGATTATTCTTTATAAGGCAACCTCGTGGGAGTTTCAATAACTTTGAAGGCAACATTGCTTTAGGTATCCTCGGAATTGAGGGACTTGACTATTTTTAGGCAACAAAATTAATAAGGCAACAAGGCAACGGTAATAAGGCAACAAGGCAGCCAGAGGGATTACCCTAAAGGTGTGTGTGTGGCACAATCACGTGGTTCAATTCGAATATTTAATCTTGTAATTAGTGATCTAATTTAGTTCAAGGCTTGCACTCCCTAAGATTACTAACCACAGCAGAAAAATAAAGGCAGAATGAAAATCCTACGCTATTACAATAAACACCTGCGGGGATGGGGAATTAAAAGGCAAAATATAAGAAGGAACAATAATTAATCAAAAAATCTTGAATGTCCTGATCTTCCTCGAATCCTTGATTGACTCTGATCATCTGAGAATTAACAGAAAATAATGGGGGTGAGTGTAGGAGGAATTCATTAACAGATGAAGTAAAACCTTATTGAACCTACAAGGCAAAAGTTAAAAATAAAATGATATTTAAATAAAAAGGGAATCAGAACTTAGCTTTTTCGATTGGTATGGCGTGCGGCTGAAGAATCCTGATTAACCCTGAAAAATGAAGAAGAGAAAGGTAGAAAAGTTTTTGTTCTGAAAAAGGCAAAGGTTTTGAAAACATTCAGGGGTAAACCCTGATTTTTAGGGAATGAGGTTTTAGGAGAAAAGACACTAAGTTCATGGATGACATCTACCTAACAGTGATTAGTGGTCATGAAAAAAGAGGGATAAAATAAAATCAGGGTTTAAAGCAACGGATTAAACATGTAAAGTGAATAAATTAATATATATATATAAAAAAATCGAAAGTTCGATTAAATAAATTAAAGAGTCATGAAAATATAATTTTATAAAAATAAAAAAATAGTTTAAATAATAAAGAAAAAAGAAAATAAATAAAAAGGAATTATGTAATTAAAAATAAATAAATAGATAAATAAAAGTTAGAAAACTTAGCTCTGATCTTGTGTGTGAGCTTCTTGAGGTTCCAGGGTGCACTTGCATATTCTGGGTCATTGGATCTGAGTGCAGGGATATCCAATGGTGGAACAACGCTGACGCGCCATGATGTGCCTTTTGGGGAAAGGACTGGATCATTGAACAGCATCAAACAAATTAAATAAAAAAACGCAGTCCCCCAGGTTTCGAACCTGTGACATGGGGGACAAGGGAACCAAGTACACATGTACTGCCACCAGACCAATGTTTATTCGCTGTTAGTGATACTCGCCAGTGAAAATAAATAGGAAACGTAATAGTTAATGAAATTCAAAAGAAAAAGAAGTCAAACATGGGCCCCAGGTGCGTTGGCTGACGAATGGGATGGAGAGAGAGAAACCGTGTCTGCTGACTGGCCAATGAGGTGCGTTTCTCAAGCCACGCATGCAGTCAAAGGAGGGCTTTTCACTGTTCATCGTCATCCTCACATTACCTGCGGATTTAGGCATGGAATTTGCTACGATTCTTCCTGCGGAATTTGCTTCGACTCCTTCATCTCCAAACCTGGAACTTTGCAACACCAAGACCACGAATCTAACAGTTCTAAAAAGTACCTAGGTCCACTAAATTGAAGGTTGCGAACTCATTGGTGCCGTTGGTTTTGAGTAACACGACCCGTATCCATGAGAACGATGACTTACCATGGTAATGCCCTAACAATGGCACATTCGAGTACTTGCATCAAACCTTCACAAAGATGGTTCTAAATGATCCTAATAATGCATATGAACATATAGAGATGCATAGTATTAATTAAAACGGCATATATTAAGAGTTTATGATCAAGGGAGATAAGCCAAACCGGTAGATCTCGTATGCGATGGTCTGGCCGTGTTTAAGCTTAGATGGTGCGTGATACCAACTCCTGGGAACCTCAGGATTGTGAATGAATGCTTGGTCTTGATCGAAAATTGCTGGAAGAGATTTTTTTGTTATGCCCTAGTTCTTAGAGATATTTGTAACTTGGAAACCCTAAAGCTCTTCTTCTCCTCTCTATTTTTCGTCCTCCTTTGGCTCAGCATGTTTGTGTATATATATGAGGAGTATTTAGGTCACTTAATTTGGAAAGAATTGTGTGATTGAATATTTGGAAATATTGAAAAATATTTGATTGGAAATATCATGATAACTTGCTATTTCCATCCAAATCTTCTTCCAATCAAATATGAATGATTTTCTTGAGCTCCAAGGATGATTTTTTTGATTGAGAAACAAATCATTCATTAATGCAAATTTATTTTATTTTCCTTTGATTTAAACTAGTAGAAGACCCGTGCGACCGCACGGGTAATTCATATCTTAATGTGAACAATATTGTACCAACGGAATTTAAAACCTTAAACATTTAGAATGTAGAATATTGATTCACTATAAGAAACATAAAGATGAGACCAATATATAGTTAATTTGTTTTACAGAATAATAGAATAAAAATAACAAAAAAAATAGAACTTAAATAATGATATGTCATGC
This sequence comes from Vicia villosa, assembly GCF_029867415.1. Classification (NCBI taxonomy): domain Eukaryota; kingdom Viridiplantae; phylum Streptophyta; class Magnoliopsida; order Fabales; family Fabaceae; genus Vicia; species Vicia villosa. The sequence continues at coordinate 159,191 of NW_026705574.1, forward strand.
TTATTCTGAGGACTCTCACTACTATGTGCACAGTCACATTGATCCTCTTGGTTAGTTCACGTTGATCCTCTAGGATGGTTTGAAAAGTGCACTCGCCAACACGAATCTTGTGTCCATCCTACAATTAAGTCAAAAGATATTCGAAAGACAACAGAAGAAAGACAACAAAGGGGAAGACGACAAGGATGCCAACTGAATCTGATAATAAATGAAACAATTAACAAATAAGTGAAAATCAATACCAAAAATTTATTTACTAATCTAATAGGAATAGAAAAAGATAGATAAACCTAAACGGAAAGGGCTGCAGAAGAAGATGCAAAATTAAACCATAAAAAATATAAGCATATTCATTAAAGGGAAACGAAGACGATCATGTATAAATAGAAATTTGGAATAAGATACAACAGGTGGATTTTCTATGCATTGATTTGCTAACATGGCATCGCCTACTATTCAACCAAACTCCTTTCATAAATTAAATTTTGCCAAATTCATGTTTCATTCCATAAACTAATGTTATAGAAAAGAAAGATTTTAAATTAAACACATACAAAAGCATATCATTGATCTTATTCAAAACAAAACATCTGAAAATATCTAATAAAGAGGTACTAACTAATTGGGGTTAACACTAACTAACCCATTTACATAGATTTTGTTTCATGAAAAACCAATAACCATTATGAATTACAAACCAGCAGTGTAATTCACACAAATAGAGGGTAACCAAAGATTGCCTTCAATAAATTGAGCCACAGTGTACTTGTTAGCATCGCTCAAATCATTGAACACATGGTAACCCGGTCATTTCACTTGGTTAGCTAGCCTAGCACCCGGTCCAGAGTTTATGTAATCACCGTAGTATAATGTGTCCAAAGCAAAACTTATGTTCCACTCTAACCACCCTTCCGGCCTTAGCGCATTACTTATGTAGGATTGCATGAAAATTGTCCGTGAAAAATTCTTCCAGGGTCTACCAAGGTATGTTGGGATGGTTTCATTCTCTGCTGAAATGTTGCAAAATTAAAAGGAGAATCCGCTTGGTTGGTTTGGATCCATCCTTCCATGAGCGGCAACAATGTTCTTTTGTTTAGGAATCCCTTTCTTGGCTATTATTTGACAGTTCTGGAACACGGCGGTGGCATATCTAAAGATGAAATTCACTGTACCAGCAAATGTGCACTCCCTGTAAAATTGACGCATGTTGTGGGGATATAGGCAATCTTGATAACCGAATATCTCACACCGATAAAACACCGAGGTCAGAGTCTGATCTTAATGCCACTGCTGGCTCCTTAGATCAGAGCTTAGATTTCCAATACTATTATCCTTCCCTGTAAAACAAAACATTTAGCTACAATGATAACATAAGAAAGAAAACGAAAAATTGAGGATGTGATAACATTGAACTGACACAGACACATAGCACGATACTGATACTTATACATAGACTCATGTAATTGTTATTCTTTTCCATGAAATGTGTAGAAACTTTGATAGGTTAATTATATTATTCAGTCATATATATTGCCAACATAACCATGGTGCTAGCAAACCAACTATCAGAATTTATGAACCATTGTTTTCAGGTAGAAGAATTGCAAGAATATATTAACTCACCTTAGTGTAGATTATGTTGAATATCTTCCAAACAGGTCGACAGTATTATGTATATAACTTTGAGACCATCTGAAGTTAAGTGTTAGATTTAGAAAATAGCTTCCAAAAATCAGAGTTAAATTTCAAATATATGATGTACTTTGTACTTTGTGATAGTTTTAGGAAAGTTAGAGGACAATTGTGAAATTATAAAAGTTGATTATTAATTACAAATTAGTTCATAATTAAATCCATAATCATAAATATAAAAAATAAAAAGCCTTAGATGTTTTCAACAGAACTGCAAATATATAGTTTGATGTTTGTAAATGGATAGTATGTTGCCTAGTTACTTTTCTTAACTGAAATCAGTATGTCCAATAGGATTTAAGTAATTATTATATGGTTTGAAAGGTAGTATTTGTAACTCGGGTTGGTTAAGTTATTTTTCATTGAAACCCACACTGGTTACTGGTTTTTACACAGTATTTTAGATCCGCGGTGTAATCTATGAATTGGAAGCATAATGGAAATTGCAGAAAAATAGTATGGTGAATGTACCTTACATGGAAGATGTGAAACATAGATGCTATATTTTAATGTATAAGCTTATTTAACACGGAATTGGCCATTGGAAAAGCATATGTACTGTTATAAAACTGGTTTGAAACCCTCCATAAAGTCACTCTAGCATGTCTAGCTGTAAAAAAAGTAGTATGAATTTAAGGTTGACTTGACCTTCGATAGATGGGCTTCCCAAAATAAAGGAAGTTGTCAAATCCAAAGGTTGGCCCGTAGCAGGAAGGAAGCCTACAAAAGCATTGCAGATGTGGATAGTTGAGCAGATAGGTTTTATTCAGAAGAATGTGTCATCTACATATCACACATAAAATAGATAAGTACAATTTGATATAAGGAGGATAATATAAAGAAAAGTGATATAGGATTTTAGAAATAAGGTCATATAACAGGTTGGTCTTGATGGTCTATTGGATCAGAAGTGATCATTTCCAATACTGCAACTTTAGAAGTATGCTAGGAAAACACGAGTAAAACATTAGACTTTAAGCAGTATACTTTGATTAATGATTTTCTAAAGCAGTATACTTTCTAAAGTAGTATACTTTGATTAATGGTTTTTTAAAGCAGTAAAATTTGTAACACATTATACATGAGTAAATCATATGGGTATATTTTTTTACAGTAGGTGCACAAACACAACTAAAGCATTAGATAGTATACTTTGAATAATGATTTTATAAAGCAGTATACTTTGTGCATGTTTGGATATGAGTTTGGAATGGCTAGACGTACGTTTAAAGGACCCATCACCGTGAAAACCAGAAGCGACAAATAGTAGCTTCTACGTAAACATGATAACTTACCGTGCTTTTGAATAACCCAACGCCACCCTAAACATGCTATTTGTAAAGCAGTATCCTTTGATTAATGAATTTGTAAAGCAGTATACTTTGTAAAGTAGTATACATGAGTAAAAATAAGAGGTATCACAGTGAAGCATTTGAACTGTTTAGAAATCATATGTAGCATTCAATGTTAGGCATATCACAATGAATGTTTGCTAACAGTAAAATAAGAGGTATTGAACTGATTTACACAATGAGAACAACTTGAACTGATTTAGGCATATCACAGTGAATTTTAGGCATATCAAGTTAATTACCATTGTCATATTACTAACAGGTTTTGAATTACCAAAGTTCTAGTTACATTGTTTTTTAAATATGGCTTTTAATAGTACAATAAGTTGTGACCTTAAACATCATACTTTAAACATAACTAAGGGACAACCTTTGTTTGAAGAAAATTGACAAAAATGAATTATATTTTAATCAAAGGAGGTGTAGATGCTAGTCAATGTATATAAAGAACCTTTGCTTTAATTAAAGGATAACCTTTTCATGCTAAGACCTTCAAGTTTTATAAATCTAGCAAAGATGAGTTCCTATTCTATAGGTGAAAACATGATGGTCTACACTGCTAGAAACAAAAGATGAGTTGACAGTTAATTGAAATAGTATTGTGGTCGAAAGGAAAAAAAATACCTAATTCGTGTTTGAAGTGTATCATTGAAACATGAACTGTATCAATTATATTAAAAATCATACATTTTCTAAAAAAAGTGGAGTATTTTAGAAATGCTGGAAATGATATTATATTAACCATCATGCTAATAACTTGTCATAAAGCAAGTGCTGAAATGTTAGTTTGAATAAATCCTTTGCTGGGATGAATCTTACATGTTATACAAAAGTGAAAACTCACAAAAGCTGTGTGACATTACAAAAGAGGATGTAGTGTAATAAAACAGGAAACCTTATTGTTTTACTTTCTATAAGGAACTTTATGAAACCAAACAATGCCTAATGATCACTTCCAAATTATATTAATTAACACAAAATTTTCCATTCCCTTCTAAGGCCAAGTCACATATATTTAAATGCCTAATGACCAATAATCGAGTACAAACCGAGATCAAAAAATGAATGGTAGCCTTTTCATAAGGTTACAACTAATAACTTTACAAAATGAATCAAAATTGAAGCAGCTCTCAGTATAAACACAAGTGCAGTGTTTACAAAATTGTGAAGTTCATAGAATGCATCAAAATTGAAGCAGCTAGCAGTAAATACAAACAGCTGCATTAGGGAGTTTTGACAGAAAAAGACGTGCCTCATTGTATCATTGTACCAACCATTAAGAATAAATGATATTTGAGGAGTCTTACCATTGCAGTGTTAGCATATTCCAAAGGAATGACTTCGATTTAAGGTTTTATATCATGTTTAGCATAAAAATCAATCATCTCTTAAGGCTTTGTTTGGATTGATGGAACCGGATGGAGCGGAGCGGAATGAGATGGAATAAAATGATATTCCATTGTTTGGATAATTTAAAAACGGATGGAACGGAGCGGAATAGAGTGGTATGGATTCCATTCCATTCCATCACTTACCACCATTTTTCTTACCCTCCGATTTGGGCGGAATGAACAACTTATCTTGTTCCGTCCTAAAATTTCCAAACAATGGAATGGTATCTTCGTTCCGCTCCGTTTCACTCCGCTCCATCCCACTCCGCTCCGCTCCATTCCGCTCCATTGATTTTATGATATCCAAACATAGCCTAAGTCTCTTCTAACCCTTCAATCAAGAAAAATACTCTTTCATATATATATATATATATATATATATATATATATATATATATATATATATATATATATATATATATATATATATATATATATATATACACTGTGAAATATATATTGTAAGGATACCCAGGAAATTCAAACAGTGTATCAAAAGAGAACAAAAGTCATTAACCATTGCTTTTCTCTACCTTGGTATATATCTTTAACAGCCAATACTGGGAGAGGAACTCTGACAAAAACTTTCATCCAACAGCCAACCCTCCATTTCTTCTATCTCTAACCTGTGGTTCATCTCTTTCCTTGTGCATCTTCTTCATTTCCATAGCTTTTCGGAACCCTAAATTTTTACAAACGAAATTGCAATAAAAAGTGTTCTTGGAGAAGCTGAAACAAAAACGAAAAAAAGGAAGGAAGAATAAATTTTACCCGATGTGCAAGGACGGTGAAAGGGAGACGAGGGGGCTGGGGCGGTGGGGTTTGGGTTTTGAATGTGGAGAGAGAACTTGTGATTGTAGAGGAAAAAGAAAAGTGAAGTAGAATGTTTTGAAATGAAAGGGTGTAGAAGAATAGGCAATTGTTCTTAGGTTTTAAAGCTTGGAGGGAAAATCTAATGGATAATAAGATGCAATCACAAGAATTATGAAATAAGAGTGCCATTTGGACCTATGGAGAAGTTTGATTGGTTGAAATAAAATTTTGAATTAGAAAATTACAAAAAAGGGCTTTTGTAAGGGTAATTAATTTTTGCATTAAGGGTAATTTAGGGAGTTTGGTAGTATGTTTTATTAATAGGTAGGTAGTTGATTGAATAAAAATAAAAAATAAATAAAATAAAAAGGCCAAACATTCACCAACGAAAATTCAATGGCCTCTAGGTGTCTCTTGGGCTTTTATATGATCCAAAATGAAGTCTCATGATTTAATTCTTTATTTTTGGTATTTTACTTGATTTATTTGCCATTTAAAAGAATAAAATTCAAATAAATAGAAATAAAAATGCCAAAAATATAAAGATGATTTTATAGGCCCTTTTATGGATCATATATGTGTTTGAAATCCAAAACTTAGGCCTATTAGTCAAAAAACTCAAAATTGTCCAATTAGGGTTTCATGTTCTTCTTGAATTTCGCCCAACTTGTGCAAGTCATAACTCTTTCATTTTTTATTGTATGGAAGTGTTCTTGAGCTTTTTAGAAAGCTTAGAGTGTCCTCTAAATGATGCTTTTGGTTTCATCTCAATTAAATATTCCATGCTCAAGTTATGAGCTTTGAGAAAAAATGATTTTTTTGCGATCCTTTAGAAGGACCTGTAATGTTTTGATCCATATCTCTCAAATGAAGCATTTTTAGACTTGGAATATGAGAGACAAAATTGTAGAGAGTTCAATTTACTTCAAATTGAGCTTTGGATGGGAAATTTCTGATGTTCCATGAGGGAGTTATGGCTGGTCAAAGTTCGGTTGACTTTTACCTAGAAACCCTAATTTAGCAACTTTGTACTTTTGTGGATTTTGGAATTTCCTTTGATGAATCATGATCATCCTTTGATCAAATGATGAGTAAAAAAAATCAGGAGTTTTGACTGTATTTTGACCATTGTTTGACTTTTAGGTCAACCAGTCGACTATTGATCGTTTGGACCATTGAGTGAGCAATCTTTTGAATCAGAGCTTGAAAATTGGTATGAGAAATCTATGAGGCATTTGAGAGGCCGTGAAGTCCATTTGAAATATCAGAAGTTGATTATACTTGGAGAGAATCAGAACCCTAGCTGAAGGCTTGTTGTTTAGGAGACAGGTAAGTGAGCCTAATTCTGATATAGCCTTGAGCAATTGAAGATCATGTGAATCAAAATCCATTGAAATATGATGGGAAAATTTTGGGGTATGAAATAAACAAAGCAAGGTTGGTGGCTCAAGGATATAATCAAGAGGAAGGAATCGACTTTGAAGAAAATTTCGCTCTGGTTGCAAGGTTAGAAGCTATTCATCTTTTACTTGCTTATGCTTGCTCATTAAATTTTCAGCTTTTTCAAATCTATGTCAAAAGTGCTTTCTTGAATGGATACATCAATGAAGAAGTCTATGTCAAACAACTCCCAGGCTTTAAAGACTTCAAGAATCCCTCGCATGTATTTAAATTGAAAAAGGCTCTCTATGGTTTAAAGCAAGCACCAAGGGCATGGTATGATCGTCTTAGCAACTTTCTATGCGAAAAAGGTTTTGAAAAAGGTAAAGTTGACAAGACTTTGTTTATAAAGAAAGTTAAAAATCATACTTTATTATTTCAAGTCTACAATGACGATATCATATTCGGTTCAACAAACAAAGAATTATGTGAAGATTTTCATCAATAATGCAAGGAGAATTCGAGATGTCTGTGATGGGTAAGATGAACTATTTTCTTGGATTACAAATCAAGCAATCAAAGGATGGCATCTTCATCAACCAATCCAAGTATTGCAAAGAATTATTGAAAATATTTGACATGGATAATTGTAAAATAATGTCTACTCCTATGGGATCTGGTACATATGTAGATCAAGATGAATCTGGAGTTTCGATTGATATTACAAAATATCGAGGTATGATTGGTTATTTATTATATTTGACGGAAAGTCGTCCTGACATAATGTTTAGTGTTTGTTTGTGTGTCCGCTTTCAAGCAAATCCGAAGGAATCTCATCTCATGTCGGTAAAAAGAATCATGAAATATCTGAAGGGAAAAACGAATGTCGATCTATGGTATCCAAAAGGTAGTGTATGTAATTATTTGGTTATTCTAACACGGATTATGCAGGTTGCAAAACTGATCGTAAAAGTACGAGTGCAACATGTCACATCTTAGGAAACGCATTAGTATCATGGTCATGCAACAAACAAGCTTGTGTCGCACTTAGCACGACTGGAGCAGAATACATTGCAGTAGGAAGTTATTATGCTCAAATCTTATGGTTAAAACAACAACTTAGTGGCTACGGCTTAGCTCTTGGATGCATTCCTCTAAAGTGTGACAACACAAGTGCTATCAATATTACAAAGAATCTGGTCATGCATTCAGGAACGAAACATATTGACATCCGACATCACTTCCTACGAGATCACGTATTTAAAGGTGACGTCAAAGTTACTTTTGTAGATACTCATAATCAACTCGCAGACATATTCACAAAACCGTTGGCACGAGAACCATTCTTCAAAATTAGACGAGAATTGGGTATTTTTTTATGAAAACGACATAATATGAACGGTACACGTACTTATTTTATTTAAGGTTTCTATAATTTTTCACAATTACATGTTGCGTAAGTATGTTATTAAGATGTTATGTGACTTTGTATTTATGTATGTTTAGTAACTCAAGAGTAATAAAGCTACTGATTTTATCTTTTTTGGAAAATTTTCTTGTGGAAATCGATTACCACATTATGGGAAATCGATTTCCTGAGTCAAAAATTCTCTTTATGCGTTGCTCTGGTTAGGCTGAGTAAGTAGTGGAAATCGATTACCCCTATATGGGAAATCGATTTCCTATACCCGTTTTTTATTTCCTTTCTACTTTTTTAATTCAAGCTTTCTCTTTCTATGTTAAAAGTGCTTTTTAATGTTGGTCAACGCATTCATTCCTTTCCAACTACTCTTCCACCTACCTTCCCTTGGCCAATCAACTCCTTCAAACTTCTTAATTGCCCCCTCATAAATCTCCACTTACCAACCTTATCATCATAAAATCCCACTTTAACAAAACCCTTATAAAACACCATCCTTCTCACTAAACCCAAATAATTTTTTATGAAAATCACTTATTTTCCCATACATACCCAAATCCGAAAATCACACACCAAACCCTAATCCTTTCCAAAACTTCTTCAATGGCTCCTTCAAGACATGCCAAAGGAAAGGCACCCATTTTCGAAAGCTCTCTTAACTCAGATTCTGATAATGAGCAACCTCAAAAATCCAAAAGGCTCTTAACACATGAGTGACAAAAAAGAACAAAACACATGAAGAACTTGAGAGACTCCCAAAACAATAACCCTTATTGCACACATGGTTTTCCTTGTTTGAGTTCTTGGTAAACTAGACTTCCCAAGTTTCTTTTTTATAGATACTTGCTGAATGGGCTTGGACTTTAATCTTAATCCAATCTTGTCTTTTATGAAAATAGATGCAAGATCTTTTCCCAAATTAGAAATAAATAAAATCAAATCAAATCTTAGTTTTCCAAAAGAAATCTCAAAGATTCTTTTTCTAAAAATAGAGATTGATCGGCATTTTTCCTAATCATCCCTTGATTGCCTGCACTTGTAATGATTATCTGAATATTCCAGATTCTCATATTTTTTTAATCAAATCTCTCAAGGTTTAAAAACCAGTCTTAATTGTTAGGATGCTCTGGTGTAGGATGTCACAACATCTGGAAGAACATCTCTCAAAGCACAAAACATTTGAACATGTTATGATAATAGAACAAGATGATTCAACACATTGCTCAACATTATTTAAGAACCATATTTTGGCAGAATTATGCCAATTACAAAAACCATGGAACTAACAATGAGTTATAAGATGGTGACTGAGACCACAGATAAGATGAAGAAAGTGCATACTACCTATGTAAATTATGAGGACGTGGAGGGGGTGAACCAGAAATAGATATTGAGGAAGATATCTAGGACATCATCCAGGAACATGACTCTCTTAAGTGTGAAGAAAGGTTAATAAATAAGAAAAGTGTGTGTCATAAGAATGTTAAGGAGGAGAATATCGTAAAGGATAATCTCATGGTTGAAAAGTCAAGGAGGCCTCTTGAGCTCTACTTCTATGAAACATTGTAGTAATCAATGCTTGAGAGTTGTGCCAAACGAGAAAAAGTGTTGTTCGCCCCTATGATCACTTTGGCACTAAAAATAAGGAGAAATCTTTTATTCTCCGAGATATGTTACAACTTGGGTATCATTACAAACAAGAAAATTCTTCTTTGTAATACATATTGCCCTCAGATGCAGGATCAAACTCTAATTATTCAAGCTCATACTCACAACCTGAATCAAAATTTTGGAAACTCAAGTGGGATCTTCCCCATCAAGGAAATGGAAGTCCCTAAGGATGTTGGTGATATGATGGAATATTAGATAAACAAATCCATGGAAGCAGTACAAGTTGGGAATAACATCTCCATAGTTTAATCTTTTAAATTCAACGAGAAGATTAGGCTCAGTAACATGAATTCTTAGAAGATTAGAATAATAGAAGTTGTTGTTGCAGATTTTCTGGAGTCAAGTGATTCAGATATAGATTATGACATCCTGTTTGGCTAAAAAAGTAAACAATCCATGGGCTGAATTAATGGAATGATTAATTAGGCCAATCAATTATAGACCTCTAATAATCGAATGTTCAAGCCACAAATGGAAGATTTTGATATTTAACAATTCCCAATCAGTAAGAAATTGTCCTAATTGATTTGACTCAACAAGGAGAAAATAATTTATTGGGTGATTGAAGCTAATCGATTATTAATGAAATGAAATGACTCTAATCAGTTAGCTTGGCCTTAAAAATATATTTAGGTGATTTGAAAATTATGGTATGACAGACTCGGATGTCAATCCCGATGTCAAGACATATGATCTGTTATGAATGCAGCACAAGCAGAATACAATGATCCCCCATTATTTAATTACTCTTAGGAAAGAGGTAATGAAACATGGGATCACAGATGTTCAGCATACATAACCAGATTATAATTTTTACATGGTTCTGTATAGGAACAGCTAACACTTCTGAACCTGATGTTATAGAAAAATTCATAACATTCATAACAGAGTAAACAATGCAGAAGATAAATAACACAAGTAATTGTTAACCTAGTTCGGTCTAACTACCTACTCTAGGGGCTACCAAGCCAAAAAGAAGATTCCACTATCAGTGGTACTATTTTAGATAAACAACCTCTGGTTTACAAATAAACAACCTCTGGTTTACCTAGTCACTACCCAATGCAATCTCTATCTCAGAACTCCATCCAAGATAAGAAAACCTCTGCTCACTCCCTGGTGATACCTAACTGTTATAACCCTGCAACAGCTATTTACACAATTAAAAATGAACACACACTTGATATTGCTTCACAGCTTCATTCAAGCTTACAATACTCAACTCTTACGTACAGGTTTCGAGTGAGGACAATCACTTCTCTAACCTACAGGTTTCGAGAAGGACAAGGCAGCCATCCCACAACCTGGGTGGTCTACCTATAGAAAACCTAATGATGACATCGTTTAAAACTAGGTTTTTTTATTTTTTTCTAGGTTACAAAAGTTTCCTATTTATTACCTGATCCCAGTTGGACTTGGGCTTACAAATTGCAGCACTCTTGCTGTTACAAATATGCAGAAAATATTCGGTTACAAATAAGGTCTTTCAATCCTGAGTTTCCTAAACTAGAAACTGCTGAATCCAATCTTCTGATCTAATTCTTCAATCATTCTTTTGACCTTTAAATATGCTCCACATAGGATTACATAATATTCACATAGAATATTCTGTATTTGTATTAAATCAAACTGAATCTTTCTTCCAGTTCTGCAGGTGCAATTTCATGAGTTGATATCATGACATTCCATCTAACATCTTGCTTGTACCTGTTTTATTCTTTATAATTTTGCAAGATTCACATTAATATTATGTTTTACTGTTATTAGGTTTTAGCCAAACATTAACAATCTCCCCTTTTGGCATATATTGGCTAAAACATAAAGATGCAGCAGAAACATAACAACTTCAAGACACCAAGGAAGAACATAATTTACATTCTCAGAATTGGGTTTACCTTCTATTCTTCAAGACTTGAACCACATCATAACATTGTTAGTCTGCTACAAAACCTTTTTATAGTAGCAAGATCAGAAGATGGTATTGTTCTCCCCCTTTTTAGACACAATATGACAAAGATAGAACCGATGTTATAATATGAAGTGGAACACCTTCATGAAACACTGATATTCACGAGGAAGACTATGGGAGAAGCCCTGCATCTTGGAGGACCAATGGTGGCATGAGAGACCCATTCCTTAGTCTTGTACCAGAAAACAAATCCTAGCATAGACCTCGAGAGAGGACTTGAGTGAAAACTGTCCACCATTCCTAGTAACTCAGAACACAAATCACAATTGTGTTCATAGCTCAGATCACAAACCACAAAGAACATGATTCCTACACTGAAGGTTGTATATAGTGGAACATCTTTGTTGTTTATTACAGAAAAACCCATGGTAGAGACCATCAACATCCCCAGCCCGTGTTTTTCTTTTTTCTGAGATGGTTTTGGTATAGCAACCCATCACAATACCAAACCCAGACTCGACTCACAAGAATGCACACGAATGACATTTTGAGAGTTTTGATTTCTGCAATTCATGGAGATGCTATTATATAGAAAATGGAGATTATAGGAAATAAAGATGGTCTTTGGTCTTGTTCAATTGTCAAACGGTTAATTAGGAAACAGTTCCAAAAGCTATTACTCTTTCCAAAGCAGTTTTTGACTATTTTTCTGATAGGAGTTATCTTGAATTACCAGTGCATTCATAGTCATTGAATGAAATTTACACCGACCGCTGATGTGTAGATAAACTTCAATTCAGATTTCCTTGTTTGACTTTAAAGATTCAATGTCTTTAAACATGTCATGACATTATGTCAGACATTGTCACTTTTCTTTCTTTCAGGCACATAGCCCAAGATTCTGTAAAAGTTTCAGACAAAGCATCATTTGGACCAATTAACAGACTCCCTACTTACTCACTAGTCATAGACATAGACTTCTGTTGTTTTTGTACAGCTTGAGACTGTTAGCACACACCTAACTCATTAGTGTAGAGAAGGAATAGTGGTTACTAGTTGCACATGGTTGACTTGAACCATTCAAATAACTGACAAAAGTATCACATTTTCTTCATGATGTAAAAGTATTTTTAACCAAGAAATTTCTCTTGACAAAATAAGTTACCCCTCCCCCCCCCTATCTGAGATAGTCTGAGCTTCCACAAACGGAATAAGCTTCAAATGATGAATGGAAAATATAAGACTCGTCTTCATATCTTCAAGAGCCGCACCCTCTATTCAACAATCCTGCTGAACACACTCATTATAGCCAATTTGTTCCTCACAATAAATACTTACACCAGAAGTAGAATGTCATAACATTGTGTCTGACATTTGTACTACCAGTATTCTCCACAAGTTCATCCCCTTTTCTTTTCAACAGACCCTTACCTAAGAACTTATCTCCTTCAGAAACGATCAACAGATGACCTCGTGATACTAGAATCACACACAGAGAGGTTGCCACAATCTCAACAAACAGAACTGCCACTCCTAGAATTTTGTTGAGTATAACCCTACCATGTTTGAATTAGATCATGGTCTTCTTAAGACACTTTGAAATCCCTCTTGATAAGGTGTTTTTCAATCTCACATATTGATTAACATACTCCTTGAACATAAGAGATTCTCCTGTATCCTTAGCTGTGTTGATCCGTTAATAGAACTTTTGTCTTCATAATCATCTTCACTAAGTGAAGTCTTCATCAAGTAAGTAATTATGTATGGCCAGAGCACATTACTTACATCCAGATCAGAACCTGCCCATTATAATCCACATTATGCCCAAACTGTCACTCTAGACAATAATGTTGCTTTTTCAAACTTCTGAATATTCCCAGTCCTTCCAGACCAGGAGTAGGTTCCAAACCAATGTTCTCACACTACATTAGTTTAGCACCAGAACATCTGTTCTTCAGCTGGAAGCTGCATACCAGTTCTTAATGTCCCAACATCAGATAGGACATTTGATCCTCCTCATAGGAACACCTCAACCTTGAAAATTTCAAGGTACACACTTGTAGATGATTATGAATATCATTGATCAGGTGATATTCATCAGCTCTAATAAACCATGCCATTATGAGTGGACTTGAGAGGATACTCAAGTATCTTTGACACTTTAATTATAGATGTCAATAACTGCCATACATTCTGTTGAACCTTCATAACCCTTGGGTTTCTCAGAGACTATGCAGTAGAAAATAGTCATATATCAACAAAATTCACACAATGCTTACTTTAAGTGTTAGTAGTAAGCATGACATCTACAGATTGATTGCTACTCAATCTTGCACAATGCTTGCTTCTGCACCAAGCAACTGATTACACCAAACCAAAATCCTGACTTGACAAACTCATAAACAACAGAGGTTACCTTCTCAATATCTTCACTCCCATATGAAGGTTTTGATGAGCTTCTTCTCTATTCATAGATACCAGTTGAATTTGTTTTTAAATTCAAGTCCTTCACTCCCGCATGAAGTCCTTGTACTTAGCACTCTTCGTTCCAACATCAAGGAGTATGTTAATCAATATGTGAGATTGAAAAACACCTTATCAAGAGGGATTTCAAAGTGTCTTAAGAAGACCATGATCTAATTCGTTCCAGCATCACAGAATTTATCCCTTATGGATCTCATCCAGAAACAGACAGGATGCCTGCTCTGATACCAATTAAAAATTCTGGTATGAAAGACTCGGATGTCAATCCCAATGTCAAGACATCTGATCTGTTATTAATGTAGCACAAGCAGAATACAAGGATCCCCCATTATTTAATTACTCTTAGGAAAGAGTCTATAAAACCTGGGATCACACATGTTCAGCATACATAACTAGATTATAATTTTTACATGGCTTTGTATAGGAACAACTAACACTTCTGAACCTGATGTTACAGGCAAATTCATAACATTCATAACTGAATAAACAATGCAGAAGATAAATAACACAGTTAATTGTTAACCTAGTTCGGTCTAACTACCTACTCTAGGGGCTACCAAGCCAGAAAGAAGAGTCCACTATCAGTAGTACTATTTTAGATAAACAACCTCTAGTTTACAAATAAACAACCTCTGGTTTACAAATAAAAATTATCCCTTATGGATCTCATCCAGAAACAGACACGATGCCTGCTCTGATACCAATTAAAAATTCTGGTATGAAAGACTCGGATGTCAATCCCAATGTCAAGACATCTGATCTGTTATTAATGTAGCACAAGCAGAATACAAGGATCCCCATTATTTAATTACTCTTAGGAAAGAGTCTATAAAACCTGGGATCACACATGTTCAGCATACATAACTAGATTATAATTTTTACATGGCTTTGTATAGGAACAACTAACACTTTTGAACCTGATGTTATAGACAAATTCATAACATTCATAACTGAATAAAAAATGCAGAAGATAAATAACACAGTTAATTGTTAACCTAGTTCGGTCTAACTACCTACTCTAGGGGCTACCAAGCCAGAAAGAAGAGTCCACTATCAGTAGTACTATTTTATATAAACAACCCCTGGTTCACACATAAACAGCCTCTTGTTTACCTAGTCACTACCCAATGCAATTTTTATCTCAGAACTCCATCCAAGATAAGAAAACCTCTGCTCACTACCTGGTGATACCTAACTGTTACAACCCTGGAACATCTATTTAAACAATTAATAATGAACACACACTTGATCTTGCTTCACAGCCTCAATCAAGCTTACAATACTCAACCCTTACCTACAGGTTTCGAGTGAGGACATTCACTTCTCTAACCTACAGGTTTCGAGAAGGACAAGGCAGCCATCCCACAACCTGGGTGGTCTACCTATAGAAAACCTAATGATGACATCGTTTAAAACTAGGTTTTCTATTTTTTCTAGGTTACAAAAGTTTCATATTTATAACCTGATCCCAGTTGGACTTGGGCTTACAAATCGCAGCACTTTTGCTGTTACAAATATGTAGAAAATATTCTACAACAAATAAGGTCTTTCAATCCTGAGTTTCCAAAATTAGAAACTGCTGAAGCCAATCTTTTGATCTGATTCTTCAATCATTCTTTTGACCTTTAAATATGCGCCACATAGGATTACATAATATTCACATAGCATATTATGTATCTGTTTTAAATCAAAATGAATCTTTCATCTAGTTCTGCAGGCGCGATGTCATGAGTTGATGTCATGACATTCCATCTGACATCTTGCTTGTACCTGTTTTATTCTTTATAATATTGCAAGATTCACATTAATATTATGTTTTACTGTTATTATGTTTTAGCCAAACATAGATGCCAATCAGCCAATAAAAGCACTAACATGATTTTATCAAATAAAGAGAGACCTTAAAAAGATTTTATATGTGTGTGAGTTGCTTAGTATCTTATGAGATACTCTCTTACTTTCACCAGAAATTAGTCAATCAGACAGACATGAGCAGGCGAGCTTTCTCACTTCATCTCTATCACAACTTTGAAGCTTTTAAGTTTCTTTTCCTAATACACTAATCATATAAGAAATTTAGTGGAACCTTAAATCTTCTACTTGAGGAGGCTTGAGATGTCTTCAAGTTAATCACCATCATCAAAGAGTTGGAAAGATATCACCGTTGACTTTAACAAGCATCAGAGTTGTCGTCATTAAAACACCAAGATAGTTAACAACATCAGTATCATTAGGCCCATACCTACATCAAAATATATTCACATTCTCCCCCTTTTTGATAATTGAGTTACAGCAACATAGGTTTCATCAAAATCTACATCTTGTTGTTGATTGTATCCCTTCGCAACAAGTCTAGATTTTTTTCCTAAAATATTTTCATCTACGTCCAAGTTGTTACAAAAGATCCAACGGGTACAATGACTTGATTAGTTGAAGCGTTGGGAATAAGCCCTGAAACATTGTTTCATTTAAATAGATTTAGCCCCTCTTGCATAGAAAGAGGCTAATGTTCCTCAACGTTAGCCTCGTCAGTTCCTTTTCGCTCAATTTATGAAGCAAAGACAACAAAGTTGTTGGGTTAAATAGTATATTCATCCAAGCCCCACATTAGGTAGTAGTAAAAAAACAGAATTTCAATAATAATATAAATAGAGATAGTTAGTTTGAATTTTCTACACAACAACAAAATGTAGTCTTTTGGATGTGTTGAGGATTTGGATAGTTATGTGTCTATATAGGGTTTTCTATTTTTCCGTTCAAAAATAGTTTGTTGAGAGGGTTGTTGCACCCCAAAATTTGCCCTCTTAAATTTTACTTCTAATTAGCTTAGGCTTTACATTCATGTGCATTTTTCCATTAGGTCATCTAACACATCATGCTTCATTAATCAATAAATCAGGCATGGGATTTAGGATCTTGAAAGATTAGGGTTTATTTCCCTAAGTACTGGATGACCAATTGATTTATTGGACTTCACTTTTGGCTAAGGTCTTATCTCAGGAATTGATGATCAGGTGTTTTCAATGTTATGGGTAAACGAGTTATTGTTTCCTTGAAGAGCTAGGCTCATTCATTTTCATATGATAGTATCATTGGTTCAAAGGGCTCTTGATGTTTGCTACTCGCATGTGCCAAAGTATGGGGCTATCAACCATTGAATAGTGTTGTCATTTGGTGTGCCCAGGGCTTCCTCACTGTTTTTCATTTGACAATTCTGTGTGCTAAGTTTTGTTAATTGAGGTTCATCTTTTCAAGTATTCTCTTCATCAATGTGTATCTCAAAGAGGATTGGGCTCACATCTTGTCATGACTGTATTGTTAATTGAGGTTAATTGCATGTCTTTAACTAGACTCCTTAAGGCGAGGTTTTGGTAAAGAGCACCAAGTGAAGGCAGATTATGTCAAGTTAACATATCTTATGGATTGAATTGCAAGAGATGCAAGGGTAATGTTATAATCAAGGCTATTGATGATACTTATTGCCCACAATGCAAGTTTGATGTGGATTGAAAAAATTAATTGGTACGGTGGTACACATTCATGTCATGGATTCAAATGGTTCGAGTTTCTTTGACCAAAGTTATACTTAGCATTCACATATTCATGGCCACGGATTCGAACATTGGAAAAGTTTAAGAAAAATTCAAATGGTATGGCAAAAGAAAAAAGGAATACATTATTGATTTCAAAGTTCATTAAAAAAGTTCAATTCATGTCACATATTACCCAAGAAATTCTTTAAAAAAATACATAAAAAATTAATCAACCCAAGGCTACTTCTAAGCTTACCCTTATGAGGCCTCGCTTAGAAGAGATAAAGAAAATTGATAAACGATGGATCTTGAAGCTATTGCTAAAGGTCAGAAGGAAAATATGACGTGACTCCATTTGTGCCAATAAAGGGACTCCTTATTCAAGGTCCTGTCATCATTAGTTTTCTTGCCGTTAACAAACAAACCAAAATCGCATCATGTCGCCAACACCAAGCCGGTTCAGCTGCATCAAACCTTGTAGGAAATAAACCGAACCTAAAACCTGCATAAACACAATAAAACCAGCAAAGAAATAACTCCCAGTTAAGAGAATTCCAAAATTCAGTAACAGGTTAGAAAATCAGAACTGACTAACCTCAATTGAATCAACCCACCATTGGATCCATAACTGAAACTCCTTCAAAGGCCCCGATCCCTTCACTTTGTAACATAAATATAATATCAGAAAAAACCAAAGCTATTCTAAGTGGACTCATACTAAGGCATTGTTTGCAAGTTTGGAGGTGAAGGGAGGGGAGGACTTTGGAAAATAGGAAGGATTGGGTGAATATAATAGAATGATTTTGGGTAGGAGGGTTTGATTTTATTTATAACACCAAAGACCCCATAGAATAGGGAAACTCAATAATTGTAGTAAATGAGGGTTTGTGAGGGCTTACATAAATTTTACAAATATCTTTTAAGTTGTTAAAAATTAAAAATATAGTAATGATAATGACTATATTATCATTCTAAACATAATAATTTTTCCCAAATATCAAATATTTTTCTATATTTTTTAAAAATTTCTTTTTCCAAAGACTTCTTTTTCCCTCCCCTCCAAACTCGCAAACAAAGACTAAAATAATTTCTAATTGAAAAAACGAAAGCTATAGAAAAGGAATGACAAATTGCAGAGTAAAATAAGGTGTAACTAACTTTCACGTAACAGAAAAATGGGGGTGAGAAAAATCTGTAACTGAAATTCACTAACCTCCAACGAATTCTCCAATTCGATCTCATTATAGAAGGGGATCAACATTTCTTCAATCTTCAGATTGGTTCACCATCTCTTCACTCTTTCTTCATCTCTAACAAATCTCATAAAAAGATTATTCAACCTTCATAGGAAAATCTTCAAACAACTTCAATTCTCTTCAGTCACAAAAACTCCGAAAAAATAGCCTTCTCATGATTCATACATTCTTCACGCAACACTCAATCTTCCACGCACGTCAATCCTCAATAATCAGACCACTCTTTAATCTCTCTCCCTTCACTCACTTCAATTCACCAAAGAATCCCTTAATTCTTAACTTCAACTTTCTGAAACCTTCCCAAAAGTCATTCAAAGAAGAATTCTTCAATCCTCTTCAATCTCAGAAACCTTCACTCCGCATAACTTTGAATCAATCCGCATCCGTTCTTTAGCTAACTACCGCTCATCATTCGTACTTCACGATGTAACAACTTTAGCTGTCATCATCATGCACAACCCTGCAACATCACTCCTTTCATCAGCCATCTTCACATGTCTGAACCGAATTCGATGATACGCAAATCTTTGTCGTTCTTCATCTGTTCATTAACGAGAATGTGACAATTTCCACTACGCATCCGCAACAACATTCGTCTCTGCAACAACTGTGACAACCACAACTTAGGAAATTATGCAGAAAAGAAAACACAGAAGAAGATGAAGAAGTTTCAGAATCGCGCACACGGACAAGGAGCAAGAGCAAAAGAAAATTTAGTAGGAAGCTATTTACCAGGACTTCACGTCAAGCTTTTCCGGATTTTTGTTCAATATCGTCACAAATGAAGAGTCGCCGGAACTTCTCCGGCAGGTAAGGCCGATCCTCCTCATTCTCCTCTATTACTTATTTTTTATGTTTGTGGATACGATGTTTGACTGGGAGGCGTGAGGCAATGAGAGAAACGAGAACGGAGTTGAGAGATGAGTTACGCGAGAAAAGAGGATAGACCGAGAGTTGAGGTGAGATAAGGGACATCGGAGAGAGGAGATCGTAAACAATATTAGAGAGAAGAGGAACAATGCGGTTTGTGGCGGCCAGAAATTGGTTGGAGAAGACGAAGAACATCACCGCCGGTCGCAAACGAGGAAGGAGACAGGGAGAAGAACTTTTCATATTCAGAGGAATGATCCTGAATTGATTAGAATTAAGGGAACAAGTTCTCTACCCATTATAAAAAGTTGGTTAGTGTACCTCCAACCAATCACATGATTCCATTTAATTTAACACATTTAATTATTTATTAAAATACAATAAATATTTGTTGTTTCCAAAACTTTTTACAAAAGAAGTAACCTTACCCAACTTTTTGAGTTGGGTAGTTAAGAATTCACCTAGAACTAGTTGATCATTAACTAGTAAAATCATGAAGAAAAATCTGAATAGTCAAAATTTGGACATAAAGTTTGAATTGAATCAAGTCCATTGGGCCACACGAATTGCACAATGCACCCCCATATGAGTCCATCATACTAATTTTTGGCTTGAAGAAGAAACAAAACTTTACAAAAACCATGTTGGGCCAATTTGCCTGTGCCTCAGCGCCTTGCTTAGGCTGGACCATATTTTCTGCATACACCGCCTAAGCTCACTATTTTCTTATTAGAATTTAGGTGTTTTGCTACATAGTTTTGTTCTAGTTTTTTAGGTGATTAAAAGAGAAAAATAAAAAACATATAAAATCTTAATTTTGTTAGATTTTAGGATTTAATAAACATGATAACAAATCTTAATTCTTGTTAGATTTCTAGGTTTCTTAGCATTGTTCCGATTAATACTTGTTCCTAATTTTGCATTATTTTCATGTGTCATGTTATATAGTGTTTCTAACCATTTGCTAATGACTGTGAGGTACACTTTGAAGCCTTATATCCCTCTCCTTGAACATTAACCGTTTGTTAATAATGGATGTATTTTTATTGCTTAAATAGGTTCCTTGGATATTATGACAAGTGAAGAAGTGTTCCACCTACCCATGGAAGCTTTATGTAGAGATTTATTAATTCTTGCGTGGCTTTGAAGAGGCATCAAACCTTATCTGTTCGGTACCTTTCTTTATTTATCTTATTTCCGCATTGTCTTTCAATTCCTTTTCCATGAGAAATAGGAATAGAAATGTTAGCAGGAAGTTCTACTTTGTAGGCATTGTTTGATTTTACTTTGTGCTTGAGATCGAGTCAATAAATTGGGAAGGGCTTGCAATCCGCCCCCACATTTCAAGTCCATTTGTATTTCTTAGCTCGTGTTTCACGTTGATGCTTTAAATTGTGCTACTCTTGTTATTTGAGTCAATAAAGTGGGAAGGCCCCCAATCAGCCCCCACAATTTTCTTTGTTCCGACAATACTTAGCTCGCATCTCTTGGACGTTGATGCTTCTATTCTTTACTCGAATTGATCATCTTGTGCTTGAGCCTATTCTAGTGGAAAAGAGTGTGTCGACTCCCACGCTGAAATCCACCTTGGGTACTTAGTCTTTCTAGCTCATGCTTTGTGTTTGATTGCGACTTCGTGTCTATTTGTGTTTATACATTTTCTTCAAGATGTTTAAAAATTGCTTTCTATACTTGTTCAAGTGTTGATTTCTTTCTTTTTATATGTTTATCTCTTATCTTGGAAATGTTCACCTCCCTTTCTTGTGTTGCTGCCATGATATGAAATATGTGCCACTTGCTTGAAATTTTCTTGCATAATGAGGATTAGGATTTGTTTGTTACCTAAATGCTAATGAACTAGTTGAATTGTGTGTTTGAGTTGGTGGACTCTTGGGTGCCTTGTTAGGTGAAGACTTTAAGAGTTGATTAAAAGACTTGAAGGCTTATCTTTGGACACTTTTTAGTGTCATGCCATATGTGTTTTGGTGCTCTAAATGTTTAGTGTTATAACATGGACATGTTTGTGCTATTGCCTTAATACTTGAAACTTGGTGTTGGTTTGTTAACCTCTTGTATATTTTGAATACCATGATGATATATGTGATGTTGTGGGCTCTCTTGAGCTAAGGTTTGATGTGTTAACATGATGCTTGAGGTATTACTTTAGCCTTAGTCTTAAGGACCTAACTTGAATACAAATCACCTTTGACTTGTAAACTGAACTCATTGGGTTTTTGTTGTGAGCTTGTTGTCTCACCTTTAAATGTGTTACCTTATTGTTTAGGTTGGTTCTCAATCATGTTTAGGGGATGTAATAGGTGGGTATCAAGTTGTGTGATTGGTAAATCATGTTTGTGTTGCTCATATGTCTCATTGTGCTATTACTTGCATTGTTATGCTATCACCTCGCCTCTTTAAGATATGAATGTTATGCTAGCATGTTTAGGTTGTGACTTTATTAAGTAGAACCTTGTTAGGTGATCTTAAATCATTTTCTTCATATTTGTAAATGTTTTCATATACTTGTATACAAAGCCACGAGCTCCTTTGAGCTATCTATTTGAGTTGTTCCATGTTTGTTTAGGTTGTAACCTTGTGACTTGACATGTTGCTTTTGCTTTAGGTACTTCATTTTATGTTTCTTGTGTGAGATGTATGTTAACATTAAGTGATACCTTGATTGGTGCTTTGTTATAATGCTTTGTAGTTACAAATTGCATGTCATCCTTATTAGGATAGAACTTGAATGTCATCATTGTTAGGATAGACTATAATTGCATGCATGCTTAGGTTTACAACTTACAAGTTGTTAGTACTTGGGATGTGTGCATGATAGGTTATAACCTTGTTGCTTGAACAATTATTTGTTGTCTTTCTTTGTTAGGTGGGGCATTCTTTGAGACTTGTTAAAGTACTCAATGTGGGGTAGTAACCTCTAGCTTGTTTCAGACTTGTAAAGTAAGAATGCCTTTAAGACTTGTGAAGTACTCAAGGCGAGGTAGTAACATCTAAATTTTCTCTTACTTGTGAAGTAAGATTGTTATTTGAGACTTGGTAAAGTACTCAAAGTGGGGGTAGTAACCTCTAGCTTGCTTCTAAATTATGAAGTAAGAATGTCCTTGAGACTTGTGAAGTACTCAAGGAGAGGTAGCAACCTCTGGCATGTTGTGGCTTATTCTTAGGTGTTTTGTTAAATACCAGAGATATCGCTTTGTTGTGTTCTCTAATGAAGTTGTTACTTCTCTTCCTATTTGTCTTACGATTTCCATACTCCCTTAGGATCGCTTAGTTCCATCTTGGTTAAGATGAGTGGAGATAGACCCTAGGATTGATATTCATGCATGATAACATAGGTTGTATTTTTTTGATATATTAACTTTAGGATCACTATTGCATGACAACAAGTAGGACTGAGACCCCTTTAGCTTGTATGTTCCCTATGTGCATATAAAGACTGAAATCTCTAATCCATAATGAAACACCTAATAATGGTTGAAACTTCATAAAGAGGGAAGAAAGGCTCCAGTCTCGCTTGTTTAAGGGAGTCACTTGAGATTATTCTCCCAACCAAAACCCAAACCAATGGCAAGTTTCATAAGGACGGTTTTTCACTAAAAAAACACACAACAAACATAAAAAACAGAAAATAGTTGACAGAACTACGGCGCTCTGACTTCTCCATTGCACCATTGAGGTACGTGGGCACAAAGTTCAAGAAACTCTAGAGAGCATAATAATTATTAAAAACCTGCTTATTCATGCATTTCATTTTCCTTTAGAAAATAAATAGTTAAGTAGACGCACCCTTTGATTAGAAATAACAAGAGTGGATCTTGTGGAGTACCACAGACGTGAGGGGTGCTAATACCTTCCCCTCGCGTAACCGACCTTACCCACTTCTCTGATAGCGAGGCATTTGTTCCTTGTTGTAATACGGTGAACTGACTTTTTATATTTAAGCAAGCAATGTTGCGGTGAGCAAGAGTCGCCACCGACTTTTATTTTATCCAATTTTTAGGAAAGGCTAAAAGAACAGAAAAAAGACCTTTTTAAAAAGATTTTGAGTTCGGGGGGTAAATTAGACAAAGGGAAGGTTTAAAGCACCCTTTGTGTCCATGATTATCCATAGGCTCTTAATTGCTTAGCTCACTTTGTTTTCAAAAATGTTTGTAATGTGTGAATAAGAAAAGATTTTGAAGAAGAACTTTAGCTTGTAAATAAGCATAGTCTTTTTGAATAGATTTGAAAAATAAGTGGGAAAAAAGATATTGAATTTTAATTGAGCAAGCAATTAAAAGTTAATTACCCTTAAATTAAAAAGTTGTTCTTTTAGCTTTTCAGGGCTATCCATACCATAAGAGGGTGGGAAGTCCTTTCATTGGATGTTGAAAGGGTTAATCTCCCTTTTCACGTGAAGCAATCTCTCTTCCCCCTTTCTCGATTCAAACAAAACCATGGAGATTTTCGTCCGATCTTGGCTTGCTAGGTTTGGAGCGATGGATGAGGGATAAGTCACGGCGGCTGTTCATCGATTGAAGGAGGTTTCGCGACGAGAAGGACAGTCGGTGGGATTACCGGTGCGGTTGTTCGTGGATTTACGGAGGGAGATTCACGGAGGTGGTCGTGTAGTGACGGCAACGGATTTAATTCTCTTCTCCTTCCATTTATTCCTATAATTCGAACTCAAAGCATTCTCTGTTTTTATGTATTTTGTTGAATTGTTGTTGTATCGTCACTGAATGTGAGGAAGAGAAGCTGGTTGTTCGATCCGGTTGTGCATCTGTGTTGTTTCTTGTTGGATTCTGCTGTTGGTGATTACATGTACATTGGAGTTGAATCAATTGAAGATGTCGAAGCGTCGGTGTTCGGTATAGAACGGTTTGAACGTGCTATTGTTCTTTGAAGCGGAGGCGGTAGGATCTAGGCATCAAGTTCTCGCGTGTGGTTTCCGATTTCTCTGCTCGTGTTCTTCTTTCCTTGTAAAACCAAAAAACTAACACACTAAAAAAATATGAATTGTGGTCTTTGCTTCTGCGTTTCGATCGGAAGAACAGGTGGTGGTGTCCGTGTTGTGATTGGACATCAACGTCGGGATCGTAATCAGTGTTGAGATTCCGATTGATGGCTTCACGGCCTAGTTCAGGGCAAAGTTTACGTACAATTTCCATGGTGATCCAATTTAGAATCACTGCACCCACTGCTATCGCCGCACTTGTGATTGCTCCCATTCTTTCTTGTTTCTTTCTACAAAAAAGAAAAAGAATACACGATAACAAAAGCAACAACAAAAAAAACACTTATACAAGTAATATTGATTTGGGTTTATAGTTGTTTTGATGAAAACTTGAAAAAAAGAATGTCTTTGTGGAATTGACAAGTGGCAGGATTTTATGCTGAGGTTTCTGCAGGCTTTTTGAAACAGGGTTGTTTCGACAGTAGGAGAGATGGTACGTAAAAAAGGCTTTGACTCAAATGAAAACAAAAAGTTAACTACAAAGGTGATGATCAGAAATTAGGGGTTTTGTAGAAAAGTTTTTGCATAAGGGTTAATTGTTTGTTTTTTTTAGTCTAGGAATATGTATGTGAAGAGGGCTTAGGGTTAGAAAAGTTAGTCCCCTTTTCCACATAAGCTTTCATCAATTTATAATGTGGTATTAGGGTTTTGTTTTTATGCGATTTTCAAGACGGGCTTCACGATCTTCCTTTTGTGCCTAACAACATTAGTAAGAGCACACAAATAATAAAACCAAAGAATAGTAAAATGGGATCTAAACAATTTTAATTAAAAATTCAACTTATTTGAATAAAAAATTAAAATTAATAAAATCGTGCAAGGTTTAATGGAATATGGGCAAAATATGATTAATTATAAAATGGCATATGAAGTGAATGTAAAGCACCAGTCAATTAAGGATATAAGCATGAGGGCAAATTTTGGGGTATGACAACTGCCCCTGTTCAATCTTCTTAAACCTGCGGATGTAGAGTGGCTTGTGTGCCTGTCAGAATCTGAAGGTGGAAGAGGATTGAACACTAGAATACCAAGAAATTTTCCCTTGCTGATGTAGGGACCTTTTTTGGAGATGGGCTTAAGGATGCCATCTAACTTGATAAATTTGAAAGTCAGAATAGATCGTACGTTAGACTGTAACTGGAAGGATATGCTTAGGATGAGTCGTACGTCAGACTGAGCCCAATGTATTGATAAGTGTCAACGTAAACCGTACGTTAGGCTATACTTTTAGGACGATTCATACGCTAGACTTGGTCCAGTTTGCATTAAATGTCTGGAAAGTCGTATGTTAGGCTGGAGGATGGATCGTACGTTAGACCGGATCCAATTTGCATTGATAAATGTCTGGAAAAGCCGTACGTTAGGCTGAAGGATAGGTCGTACGTTAGACCGGATCCAATTTGCATTGATAAATGTCTGGAAAAGTCGTACGTTAGGCTGTATGATAGGTCGTATGATAGACCAGGTCCCCTATGTTGATAGTTGTCAGGATACACCGTACGTCAGGTTGTATCCTAGGATGAGTCGTACGTTAGACTGGATCCTTTTATTGAGAAGTGTTTGCTGGAGGTGGATCGTGTCAGCACCGTTCGTAGTAACTGAATTAGATCTTGGAAAGATGACCGTGTCTACACCGTTCGTGATGATAAAATTAGATCTTTGAATGTTGATCGTGTCATCACCGTTCATAGTAACTAAATTAGACCTTGGAAAGATGATCGTGTCTACACCGTTCGTGATGATAGAATTAGATCTTGGAATATTAAGCGTGTCATCCTGTTCGTAGTAACTGAATTAGATCTTGGAAAGATGATTGGGTCTACACCGTTCGTGATGATAGAATTAGATCTTTGAATGTTGATTGTGTCTAGACTGTTTGTAGTGATAGAATTAGATTCTTGGAAATAGAATACCATAACGGGTCATACATTAGACCATATATGATAGAGGACGTAAGAACGAGTCATGCATTAGACCATATCTGACGGAAAATATCAGAATGAATCATACATTGGATCATATCTGATGGAAGACGTCAGAATGAGTCGTACATTAGACCATATCTATTGGAGAACGCCGGAACGAGTCATACATTAGACCATATCTGACTGAGAATACCAGAACGAGTCATACATTAGACCATATCTGATAGAGAATGCTTGTTTGTTAGAGTTGATAAGTTATTTGATTAAGTTTTGGTATTAGGAAAAATACTTATCAGAATGAATCTTCAGCTTGATTATATCTGAGAGGAATGCTTGTCGAGATGGAACCTGAAAACAAAGTTAGAAATATGCAATGTCACAATGTATGGTATGTATTATGTAATGAATGATTATGAATGATGTATGTATGTCAAATGTTGTCAATGACGATAGCAAATTGTAGCAGCGATGGGCGGGGAAAATAAATCCCTGGCTGTTGTGAAGAATACATAGTATAAATCTTCCATTGGGGATCTTTTGAATTCTGCTTGGGGATGAAAGAAATTTGAATGGTTGATCTTGATGTATCCTGATTAGGGATAAGACAGATGAATAGAATCTCTGATGTTCCATCAGACTCAGCTCAATTGTGAGGGCCAGCCTTTATGGAGATGGTGGATTTAGAGAAGAGATTATTCGAAGATAGCTTCCTGAGGACTACTTTGTGGGGATATGATCTTGTGAAACCGGCTCTGTGGGAAGGTCTGGATGATTTGAATATTGCCCCCAGTGGTTATAGCAACTTCTACTCCTGGACTTGTATTGACTGGTACACGTCATTGAGTATTGGTCGAAGTGTCGAACATGCCTTGCATAGCTTTGCCCCAGCGAGTAGGGAATTTGGAGAGATTCGCCTCGCGAGGACTTTATGAGATGTGTATTATGGATGACATGCCCCCAGTAATCATAGACTGAGGATGATGCCCCTACTAATCGAGAGGTAGCTTCAGACCCACTTGGGTGCATACCCCTGTTTGTTTGGCATTCTTGAGAGATTCTTGGACAAAGCATGTCATGCCCCCTGTATACATTGCTTCTGGAATGATCTTGTCTGTCGGGATAACAGTTAGTCATTAGTCGTATCCTGTGCAGATTCTTCCTGTTGCTAACATTTGAAATTATGTAGTAGAATATGTTTAATAATAAATTCATGAGATACAATGCATATGTCTGTCTTGAGTTGTTTTGAAAAACATTAAAATAGGAGATGTAAAAGCGTGATATTTGTAAACGTGATGTTTGTAAAAATGAAATATCAACTCAACATTTTTGGTAAACCGTAAGGAGTCAGGATAGCTTTTTTGGCGACAGTATGCTTTTGAACTAACCATGCTTCAGTTAGGACTTTCAAGGGTTGTAACGTGGCTTGGTTCATGGATTAAGAAACAAAGGATAATGGCTCAAAGTTTATTTGTACCCATCCCAATCTTCATGATGTTCTTCGATCCTATGCTCAATTAACTTTTGCGTTTAAGTCCTAGCAGAGCTTGAAGTCGTAACATTGACATTTGATGATGGTTGAAGCACCGACAGTTTTATTTGGACAGGTAGTCGTCCTTTTTTGAAATTCTTTTTCTTTTTCCGAGGATTTGTAGTGACCTCTTTTTTGACTTTGTTGTCCCTAACTTTTGCCTGAACTGTTTATTTTGAGATTACAGTCAGCGGGATGTTTCGATTTTTTGGTAAGTCTCCTTCATAGGTTTTGACTTAACAACTTTTCTTTTTGGTGGACATTGATTGCCTGAATGAATGATTGCGGGAACCCATCATTATTTGTGTAAACTACGACTAGTATAATTGAGTTAACTGAGTAACTACCCTGCCCCGGGTTATGATCAAGGTTTTAATATCTATGAGAAAGGAAAATTCCACTTCTTAGGCTCAAAGGGGTTGACGACGGATTAACATCCTTATATCTCTGTTGTTTAGGTATTGAAACAATGCCTGTACATCGTCAGCATAGTCCGCTCAAAAGCATACTGTGTGAGGTTGTGGTATCATTTTCGTCATCCTCCCTCAAAAGGCATACAGCTTTAGCAGGAGTCGAGTATCACAAAGCATATGCAAATTAAAGACGCAATTTAAAATGAGTGATATCAAAATAATTTATTCAAGATAAACATATGCAATGCACTGATGATGATTATTAAAACAGATAATGTCTATCATACATCGAATGTTAAAACAAACATGATAGAAATTGCAAGTGAAAGTAAAGCTAATGAGCCAATAGTCCATCCTTCTAGACATTAATCAGCCTTGTCATGATTAGGCATGGGAGCAGTGATCACCATAGGGGTCTAAGGAGGATTGAACTCAATTTCACCAGCAACGATCATGTCTTGGATCTTGATCTTTAATACCCATCAGCTATTGGTATCGTGTCCGGGACTATTCGAATGGTAGGCACATCGTACGTTTGGATTGTGTTTAGCAAAGGAAGTGTTGATGTGTTGAGGAGGATCCCTCACAGTAATCATTCATGCCTTCAACATATTTTGCAACGCCTGATCTAATGACATGTTAAATTTGGTGAATTGACGCTTAGGTGCATCTGGCTTGCATCGTTGTTGTGGAACTGGGGGTGTAGAGATTCAGAGCATCCGGGGTTCGAGCTTCTGGAATGTATATTTGATTGGAATGTTTCAGAAGTCTAGGGGTCAAGCTTCCAGAATGTTCATCTGATTGGAACTTTCAGAATGTCAAGGGTTCGAGCTTCCGGAATGTATATCTGATTGGAATGTTTCAGAAGTCTGGGGGTCAAGCTTCCAGAATGTTCATCTGATTAGAACTTTCAAAATGCCCGAGGTTCGAGCTTTTAGAATGTATATCTGATTGGAATGTTTCAGAAGTCTGGGGGTCAAGCTTCCAGAATGTTCATCTGATTGGAACTTTCAGAATGTCCGGGGTTCGAGCTTTCGGAATGTATATCTGATTGGAATGTTTCAAAAGTCTGGGGGTCAATCTTCCAGAATGTTCATCTGATTGGAACTTTCAGAATTTCCGGGGTTCGAGCTTCCGGAATGTATATCAGATTGGAATGTTTCAGAAGTCTGGGGGTCAAGCTTCCAGAATGTTCATGTGATTGGAACTTTCAGAATGTCCGGGGTTCGAGCTTCCGGAATGTATATCTGATAAGGTGTCTTCAAAATTTATGGAGGGATATGCTTTCCAGAGTATATATCTGATAGAGATTGATTTGTTGATGGTATTCGTCTGACCGGTTGGTTGACCTGAAAGGTAAAGTTAGTTCTATGTGATGTTATGAATGCAGATGCAATGTTTTCAAGGATCTTTGTGAAATTTAGTTCACGACATTTAGAAATTAAATCGGTCGCAGCCTTGTCTGAAGAACTCAGTCTTTCGTCTTCGAACGTCCTTTCTTTGAGAATCAAGCTCACCATATCGAGTGGGTCATAGCCTCTGATTCAGGATACTTCTGAATTTTAAGGTACATGGCTAGAGGAAAATAGATCCTCTTGCCCCTTGATAGATACTGATCAAAAAATAGCAAGTGTACTATTTTTACGAGGTAGTAATAAAGGGTAAAATCCAAGTATCGATCCCGAGGATTGCGTAGGAAATATAAGTTATTACAATGAGTCAATTAAACAAAAGAGCATAGGGATGTTTTTGCTTATAATGAAATAAATTGAAATTAAACAAATAAGATGAAATTAAAGTTGAGCTTTTTATAATATGAGAATAATGCCAAGGTAAGGTGTGTGATTTGCTTCATAACTCTTCTAAATTAAGATCTCTTTAACAAGTTCATAGAATACAATTATTTATTCTTAAGGATGTTTTCCTAAGTCCTTAGTGAAAACCTTTTGGTTTACAATCCTATTACCTAAGTCCTTAGAGATATAGGAGAAAACCAAAGCTGAGATTAATCAAGAATTTCTAAATAACCTTACGGTATCCCTAGTCCTAGGTAATAACTATCAGGTCCAATTGTATACAAACCTTAACAATCGTAGTCCTACAAATTGTTAACCGTAAATAAATCCTTGTTTGTCCGACAAAGAAAGCATAAAAACATTATACAATCAAATTGAATAATACGAATATTTGATTAAAGAAATACGGGATCCAGAGTCATTACAAATCAAATCAGGGACACCCCCTAGTATTGGGGGGTTTAGCCTCTCATAATACTCAAGAAACAAAAAGCAAAGAATTTAGACATTATAAAGATAATTGGGAACTTTGATCTTCAATGGTGTCCACCGTTGAATCTCTCCGTCTCCGAAACCCTTGATGAAGCTATCTTTCTCCTCTTTCTGGAATTCTATCGTACGATGCAAAAAAGTCCCTCTCCTCTTGTCTCAAAATCACTTTTAATATAATCTAGGTTTTCAGGTCCAAGACAGAACACCCAAAATGCCCCTGGTGCTTTAAAAATAACAAAATAGAAAAATTCAGAATTTCTGTCCGCACCTGCTGACACGGGCTGACCGTGTCAGCTTCTGCCACTTTTGGGGAGAATCCTTCAGCAGGTTGGACACGGTCGTGTCACTTGACACGGGCTGCCCATGTCAGCCTCTGCCTTCATAATTTGGCTTTGACTTCAACATCAAAGTTGTAGCCCTTTTCGTTAGCGAAATTTTGCCATCGGAACCACGTCATTCCGAGTTACGAAGCTCTAGTTATGATCAAAATACTACACGCTTGTCAAGATTTTCAACTTCTTTTACACCAACACTTGTGAAATTTCCATCTGATCCAGAATTAACCTACAACCACCAAGTAGAGAGATCAAAAGCATCTAAAAATACATGATAAAGGGCACAATAACATAATGCAAGCAATTAACTAATATTAAAGGAATCAATGAAAAACTATTGAAAACAACCACAAAGTGTTACCAAGTATGACGATCTTATGCCGAATTTATGATGAAACTAAGTAGAAATGGTGACCGATCAGATACTGAGTCTCTGAATTAGAAGGTATGTGGCTAGAGGAAAATAAATCCTCTTGCCCCTTGATGAGAACTTAGTCTTTGATAATGGCACTTGAGATTGTGAGCCTTAAATTCCTACGATTCTTGAAAGGTTTAGTTAACATGCTATGTTATAATGTCATGATGTCATGTGAATGTAATGTATCAGACAAAACATAAGGTAATCAGGACGAGTGAGTCCCACAAGAAAAACCTGCATGGAAACCAAAGGGTTAGTAGCACACACAAGCAAGTCACACAAGTGTCCTTAGGTTTAAAGGCTTGCATGAAGTCCGTAGGTAAGTACCCTCCTCACTAAAGTTTAGTTGGTTCAACCTGTCCTAGATAAAGATCGGGTTCTAGGGAGCTCATATCATTGACCTTTCTCGAAGGCGCTTATCTCAGTTCGGCAATCGAATCACCGACCGAAAAGGTCCTAAAACTCTAGTCCATATGAGTGTAGCTTCGAGTATCAACCAACTTCAGTCGGAACCAAAGCCAGCCATCTCGCTACTTTCTAATAGGTCAAAGTCAAGTTCAACTAGGGTTCTAAGGGCAAATTAGTGCTTAGTAACACCACACAGCAGCCAAGTGTTTCCTCAAGTCGGATCCCAAGGAACACCAGGACAAACCAATGTGTCACACTAACGATGGCCGCCATATCAACCACATTAGTATACGCTGTGCAGTCTCCTTGGTCTCATGCCATTTACCTAAGGTACTCAGATCTGGGTTAGGATCTTTCACACAAGTAAACCGAAACAGGCCCACAAATATAAAGCAAACAATACAAACATTTAAAGTGAATCCTAAACTTTAAGGTAACCCCTCTTTTTAATCGAAAGCATCCCCAGCAGAGTCGCCAGTTCTGTAGTACGGTGAACTGACTTTTTATATTTAAGAAAGCAATGTTGCAGTGAGCAAGAGTCGCCACCGACTTTTATTTTATCCAATTTTTAGGAAAGGCTAAAAGAACAGAAAAATACCTTTTTAAAAAGATTTTGAGTTCGGGGGGGTAAATTATACAAAGGGAAGGTTTAAAGCACCCTTTGTATCCATGGTTATCCATGGGCTCTTAATTGCTTAGCTCACTTTGTTTTCAAAAATGTTTGTAATGTGTGAATAAGAAAAGATTTTGAAGAAGAACTTTAGCTTGTAAATAAGCGTAGTCTTTTTGAATAGATTTGAAAAATAAGTGGGAAAAAAGATTTTGAATTTGAATTAAGCAAGCAATTAAAAGTTAATTACCCTTAAGTTAAAAATTTGTTCTTTTAGCTCTTCAGGGCTATCCATGCCATAGGAAGGTAGGAAGTTCTTTCATTGGATGTTGAAGGGTCATCGAGATATCGTTCGCCATAAAATTTTCCCTACCATGTAGAGGTAGGTAGTCTTTAGGGAAGGATAGAATAGTCATTTAGGCAACAGGCGAGGATACCTTAGCAATGGGACAATCATCATTTACCGAGGCAACTTTGAGGGACAAAATTGATGATGATAACGAACTGAGGGCAACATTTTTTTTCTTTAGGTATCCTTGGAATCAAGGGACTTGACTATTTGATCGTAATTAAAGGCAGCAGGCAACAAGGCAACAAGCAACATAAGAAGGGTTACCCTAAAGGTGTGTGTGTGGCACAATCATGTGGTCGGATTCAGTTATATTTATCTTATAATTTAGGCAAACTAAATTTATTAGCAGGCTTGAACTCCCTAGGATTACTAACCACGCAATTACAAAAATACAGAAATTAAAGGCAGAATTTAAAAACTCCTACGCTATTACAATAAACACCTGTGGGGCAGAAAAAATAAAGGCGGAAAATAAAATCCTAATTACTATTACATCAAAATTGAATCAGCAACTTATACACCTTCTAATATTTAATTAACAGAAATTAAATAAATAAATAAATGGCGTAATTGAAAAGGAAAATTAAAATGAAGGCAGAATAAAAGGCAAACAATTTAAATAAATAAATAATTGAAGACATGCGACATACACTGGAATAGGAGATGAGAAGAGAAATAATTAATAAAATTTAAGTTTGTTTTTAGAAAAAAACCTTATGGTTAAAAACCTATGTTTGATAGACAACCCTTACATTATTGATATGATTCTGATTAAAGGCTAAACCTGACTATGATTAAAATTTGAAACTAAAATTAATTTTATTAAATAAACTTAATTAAAATTATTCTAATAAAAAAAGGGAAATTAATATTATAATAAACCTAATTGAATCATTAAACCTAAGTAATCATCTAATTATTAAATAAAACCAATTAAATTACTAAGTCTAATTAAAAAATAGATAAACAAAAAGGGGTTTAGTTGTTCTTTATTATTTTTTAAAAAGAAATAAAAGAAAAGAAACTAAGATAAAATAAATGAATAAAAAACTAATAATAATAATAAAAAAAATAAAAGAACCTGGCGCTAGATTCATTATGGTTGAATCTAGAAGAGCACCATGGAGCGCCTCGTCTGGACCGTCAGATGTGAATGGGCAGAGATCCTGTGTTTCAGGCTTGAGGGTGCGTTGTGATCCTTTGTAGCCTGGGTGCATAGGATCTTGACATTTTCCAACTTAGAATAACCCAGAGGATGCTAACACGTGAGAATAAATCAAAATAAGAATAACAAAAAAAAAAGACCTCAAACCGATTAAGTATCAGGAAACAGAGAAACTCTCCCTCTTTCACGTGAAGCAATCTCTCTTCCCCCTTTCTCGATTAAAACAACCATGGAGATTTTCGTCCGATCTTGGCTTTCTAGGTTTGGAGCGATGGATGAGGGATAAGTCGCGGCGGCTGTTCATCGATTGAAGGAGGTTTCGCGGCGAGAAGGACGGTCGGTGGGATAACCAGTGCGATTGTTCGCGGCTTCACGGAGGGAGATTCACGGCGGTTGTCGTGTGGTGACGGCAACTGATTTAATCATGTTCTCGTTCCGTTTGTTCCTATAATTCGAACTCAAAGCATTCTCTGTTTTTATGTATTTTGTTGAATTGTTGTTGTACCGTCAGTGAATGTGAGGAAGAGAAGGTGGTGGTCTGATCCGGTTGTGCATCTGTGTTGTTTCTTGTTGGACTCTGCTGTTGGTGATTGCAGGTACATTGGAGTTGAATCGATTGAAGATGCCGACGCGTCGGTGTTCGGTATAGAACGGTTTGAACATGCTATTGTTCTTTGAAGCGAAGGCGGTAGGATCTGGGCATCAAGTTCTCGCGTGTGGTTTCTGATTTCTCTGCTCGTGTTCTTCTTTCCCTGTAAAACCAAAAAACTAACACACTAAAAAAACATGAATTATGGTCTTTGCTTCTGCGTTTCGATCGGAAGAGCAGGTGGTGGTGTCTGTGTTGTGATCGGACATCAACGTCGGGATCGTAATTGGTGTTGAGATTCCAATCGATGGCTTCACGGCCTTGTTCAGGGAAAAGTTTACGTACGATTTCCATGGTGATCCAATTTAGAATCACTGCAGCCACTGCTATCGCCACACTTGTGATTTCTCCCATTCTTTCTTGTTTCTTTCTGCAAAAAAAAAAAAAAGAATACACGATAACAAAAACAACAAAAAAAAACACTTATACAAGTAATATTGATTTGGGTTTATAGTTGTTTTGATGAAAACGTGAAAAAAAGAATGTCTTTGTGGAATGAACAAGTGGCGGGATTTTATGCTGAGGTTTTTGCAGGCTTTTTGAAACAAGGTTGTTTTAACAGTAGGAGAGATGGTACGTAAAAAAGGCTTTGACTCAAACGCAAACAATAAGTTAACTACAAAGGTGATGATCAGAAATTAGGGGTTTTGTAGAAATTTTTTGCATAAGGGTTAATTGTTTGTTTTTTTTAGTCTGTGAATATGTACGTGAAGAGGGGTTAGGGTTAGAAAAGTTAGTCCCCTTTTCCACATAAACTTTCATCAATTTATAATGTGGTATTAGGGTTTTGTTTTTATGGGCTTTTCAAGACGGGCTTCACGATCTTCCTTTTGTGCCTAACAACATTAGTAAGAGCGCACAAATAATAAAACCAAAGAATAGTAAAATGGGATTAAAACAATATTAATTAAAAATTCAACTTATTTGAATAAAAAATTAAAATTAATAAAATCGTGCAAGGTTTGATGAAATATGGGCAAAATATGATTAATTATAAAATGGCATATGAAGTGAATGTAAAGCACCAGTCAATTAAGGATATAAGCATGAGGGCAAATTTTGGGATATGACACTTGTATTTGAGGTTTACTGATTCTCCTTTCCCGCGATGGGATAAATATGTTCATTTGAGAGAGAGATTAAAATTTTTCCGTTTAAAAGTTGTAATTGAGAGAGTTTGCAATTTTCTCTTTTAAAATTATTGTTTGGAGGATTTGAAATTTTCTTTTTAAAAATTGCAATTATAAGATAGGGTTTGTAATTTTGTCATTGTAAAATTAGAAGTTGAATTATAATTTTTTAATTTTTTTTTACTTTTCTTCTTTTTACGGGTATGCTTCTATGAGAGTAGAAATTTATTTTTTTTGTTATTTTCCTAACATCTGGTATCAGAGTTAAGGTTCTAATTGAGGGAGAAAGGAAGAGTAAAAAATTTCTATCAAGCAAAAAAGGAAGAGTAACTAAAATTCTGATCAAGCGAGGAAGAGGACAAAAATATTGAAGAGTAATAATTTTACGAATGTGATCAATCATTAAAATTATAATTATCGCTTTGAAGATAAAGTTGAAGACAAAGTGAAGATATGTGAGACTTTTGATGAATGGAGGATTTGTTAGGTTAAATAGTATATTCATCCAAGTATCACATTGAGTCAGTGGCGGAGCCAGCACCCGGCCATGTAGGGCAGCTGCCCAGGCTCCGCCCGACCACGATTCACCATCCGGCACCATTCTCCGCCACAACATGCCGCAAAAAACGCATATCAGATCTACCATGGTCATCCTCCGCCACACCATACCGTGAACAAACGCACACCGCAACTCCACTCTTTCTTCTTTTTGTTTCAGTTTCAGTTCAATTATCGCTACGACATTGTTGTTGTGTTGTTATTTGCTATTGTTGCAGGTTGTAGTTGACGAATTGATGGAGAATTGGTGTCGAATTTGTCGTTTTGCGTGATGTCCACCAAGTGTTTGATAAAAGTTCTGAACCGAGATTATTTTTCCTTTATCTTGTTTTTTCATTGTCACTAGGTTCTTTGTTGCTGCAAATAGTGTGATATGTTTCTTGTTGCTGCAAATAGTACATTTCTGTTTCTGGATTATATTAGTGCTTGGTTGATTTTGCATTGCAAGCTATCATTTAAAATGAGTCATGTTCTTAGTGATGAAACTCTGGCAAAAGACAATGGAGGAGATAAAAAGCAATCATGATAATATTCTTCCACCTATTCACAAAGTTGCAAATTCTCCTAAGCAAACACTTTTCTAAGAAATCAAACATAATTTCAATGAAACTTTCTTCTCATATGACCCTTTTGGCAAGTTTAAAAACCAAACAAGATCAAAAAGGCTTGTTCTTTGACTCCAAACTATTGTCCCAATTTTCGAGTGGGGAAGATATTACAATCTTCAAAGTCTCAAGGGTGATTTGATTGCTGGACTCACCATTGCAAGTCTTTGCATTCCTCGGGATATCGCGTATGCAAATTTTACAAATTTGGAACCACCCTATAGATTATGTAAGAATCTTTGTTTATGCTATAAAGGGTATACAATATTTATGTGCACTCTAATCCTTCTTAATATGGTTCTGAAGTGGAAATTTTTGTGTTTCATGGAAGAAGAATGTTAGTGAACTTTTTCTTCTATTGCTTTTTTAACATTTTCAATCACCTTGATATGAATGAAAATTAAAACTGAAACTATGATCAAGTTGTCATATTTTTATTAGCCAAACAAACAGTAATATATGGATGTATGATGTTTTGAAATTCAGTAACATATTCTAAAATGGCTATCAAGTTTTTGAAAAATTATACAAATGTTCTTTATTTATTTGAGAAGTTTAATGATGCTTAAATAAAAAGTTGATCATATATAAATTTCTAGTTTCATCAAATTTGTTTTAGTGTAGTCTGTGGCGGATACAAGGCCTGATCAAACTGGGCACCTGCTCAGGCTTAAAATTTATTTAGAGTTGAGGTAATTTGTAAGGCAAAAAAAAAAAAGAAATGGCAAAAATTGAAATTCTTAGTTAGTGAGCGAGGAAAATGAAAAAACTCCTAGTTTGCCCAGGCTTCATAATTTTTCTGGCTCCGCCACTGCATCGAGTTGTATGAAGAAAATAGAATCTGAGTAATAATATAAATAGAGATAATTAGTTTAAATTTTCTACACAACAACAAAATGTAGTCCTTTTAGTTGTATTGGGAATTTGGGTAGTTGTGTGTCTAGAGAGCGTTTTATATTTTTCCGTTAAAATATGATTTGTTGAGAGAGTTTTTCTATTTTTTCCATTCAAAAATAATTTGTTGAGAGGATTTGCCATTTTTCAGTCCAAAAACTGCAGTTGAGAGAGGGTTTCCAATTTTTCCATCCAGAATTTTTTTAAGCCAAATATATATAAATTAAAATAAAAATTACAAAAGACCAAGGGGACATTAACCAAACTCAGTCGAACAACAAAGTCAACCCTAAAGCGTATACAAATAAATAAATAACAACAAAGTGATTTATAAAAAACTAAAGTAAAGGCGCACACCCAACCAGCACTATCTAGAGAACCCGCTTACGAAAACGAAACCAAATAGCAAAAGAAAGAGTCTAGTGTGAGCATTAACTTTTTACATTGGTGTACGAACCAACTGTAAACACAACCAGATCCACGAACCAACAACCTCTGAAAAACCAGCAAGCAAATTGACTCTTTCGAGTCCAAAAATCAAACTTCAAATTGAATGATATGTGTAGTTTCTCTAAGATTGGCATGCATTTTGGTAAAACCAACCTAGCTGAAACATGTTGAATAAAAAGCCATATTATTCAGTTTTCAACATGTTGAACAAGATGTCATAACATTACAGGTATGACATCGTGTTTACTGGGGCGTGCTTGCTGGAGCTGATCTGTCAAGATATATCAGTTATTTTGTAAGCTACAGAATATTGTAGAATATTCTGTTAGCTTATGTGTATCCAAGATCGACTCAATTAGAGATATTTGTTGGTTTTTACAATCTCTATAATTGGAAACAATTTAGGAAAGATTGGATTAAAACCTATTTTTTCTTGGAAATCAAGCAACAAACTTTGTGCAGCCTCCTTATTGCAGTTTTAGGCCGAATTCAGTCAATAATAATTCTATAAATAGACTAGCCTAAACCTAGTCTTAGGTTGAACTGATATTTGAATTTTTAGGTTTGTAGGGATCCTTATTTTGGTTTTTCTGTAAGTTGCATGTTTTGTTCATTCACAAACCAGTAGGTGTTGAATGTTTTAATCTCCGAAGCTGTTAAGCAAGGAGAGTAATGTCAGTTCTCATAAGCTTTTAAGCTTTGAGAATTGTGTGTCATGGAAGAGTATCTTCTACTGTTAATTGTTTGTGGTGTTTTTCATGGGTTGTGACTGTGGGGATTTGAGGAGGGCCTTATACCTAGGTGAGTCTTAGGTAGAAGTCATAGGAAGGATAGTGATTAAGTGAGAAGTTGTAAACGGGGGAGTTTAACTTTAGATTGATACTATTGCATATTGATTTCATCCCTGGATTGGTAGCCCCCAGAGTAGGAAGGTTGTTCCGAACTGGGTAAACAATTCCTTGTGTCTTTTACCTTTCTGCATTGTTTATCGTTACTACTGTCATCTTGTTCAACAAACTCTATTAATAAATATCTGTGTCGTGATATATCATTCGACATCACATATCTGATACCATAATTTCAATTGGTATTAAAGTAGACATCCTGCTCTGCATCTGGGTGAAGACCTAGGGAGGTTACTTTTTGGTACGATGGACAAGGAAGGAGGATTTTTTAATAGACCACCTGTTCTGGATCGAAGCAATTATGATTACTAGAAACCTCGTATGATGGCTTTCTTGAAATCCATAGACAGCAGGGCTTGGAAAAGGATGGAAGCATCCTGTTGTTATGGGAGCAGACAAACAACCCACTATTGAGCTAAAGCCTGAAGAAGACTAGGACAAAGAAGAGGATTAACTAGCTCTTGGAAATTCTAATATTCTGAATTCCATCTTCAATGGAATTGACAAGAACATCTTCATGTTGGTGAACACATGTAAAGTAGCCAAGGATGCTTGGGAAATTATTTAAACTCCTCATGAAGGCACATCCAAAATGAAGTTGTCAAGACTCCAACTTCTAATCACTCAATTTGAGAATCTAAGAATGAAGGATGATGAAAGTATTCCCGAATTTCATATGAATGTTCCTGAGATAGCTAATGCGTCCAGTGCATTAGGAGAAAAGATAACAGAAGAAAAACTGGTAAGAAATATGCTCAGGTCTCTTCCCAAGAGATTTGACATGAAGGTGACTGCCATCAAAGAAGCTCAAGACATTAACCGGATGATATTGGATGATCTAGTAGGATCTCTTCAGATGTTTGAGTTAAGCATCAATGATAGAGCTGAAAAGAAGAACAGAAGCGTAGCTTTTGTAGCCAACTCTGAAGATGGCAAGGAGGAATGTGATTTAGGGTTAGATGAAGGAATATCCAATACCATAGTATTTCTTGGAAGACAATTTAATAGGGTGGTAAAACAGATGGGCAGGAATCCAAGATCAAATGTCCAGAACATCTCATTTGACATTCAAAATTTGAATGATGGTGGAAGAAGGAAAGCTGAAGAAAAGTCCTCGCAAGAAAAGGGTATACAGTGCTATGAATGGGAAGGTTTTGGACACATTAAACCTGAATGTCCTACATATCTTAAGAGACGAAAGAAGGGCATATATGTAACTTGGTCTATGGAAGACTCAGATAGTGACCTTGAACAGGAATATGTCAAACATGTAAACACTTTAACAAGCATATGGACATCTGATGATGGTGATTCAGCATATGATGAGCTAGCTGCATCATACAGTGAATTATGTCTCAGAGGTGCTGAATTGTGTCAAGAAAGGGAGAAACAAAAAGATCTGGTATGCCAACTGAATGCAGAAAAGAAAGAACATCTAAGGACTATCTCTGGACTGGAAGAAGAGGTGAGTTCTTTAAGGTTTGAACTGTACAAAGTTCAAAAGTCTGTTAGAATGATTAAATATGGGTCTAACTCGCGTGATGAAATTCTTCAAGGGGGAAGAATGTCAGGGGGCATGAGTGACCTAGGGA
This sequence comes from Vicia villosa, assembly GCF_029867415.1. Lineage (NCBI taxonomy): Eukaryota > Viridiplantae > Streptophyta > Magnoliopsida > Fabales > Fabaceae > Vicia > Vicia villosa. The sequence goes on from NW_026705574.1 coordinate 200,204, forward strand.
TAAATGAGAAAAAAATGTCAGCTCTAGATTCTAATCATCCTAAGACAAGATCAACAATGTTAAATCAAATGTCTTAACATCTTGACAACAAGAGTATGGCCTTTGCCTCGACCTCAAGAACCAAAGAAGAGATGACCCCTAAAAGCTCATCTGACGACTTGACTCTGTTGAGAAAGTAGTTCAACAACATATCAAGGAATTCCAAGTTGAATCATGACGGGTATGAACAAGGAAAACAAATCATATACCTCAAGAAACATGAGAGAGGCTCAGTTGTATCATAGTCAGGGAAAAGATTCAAAAGAGAAAACAAAAAGAAAATAGTCAAGCAAGAAGATATCATGACTGAAGCATGTGAATCTGATGAAGAGTCTGATACTGAGTCATACGTTGGAGAACTTACTGTATGTGAACTTGTAGCAGGATTCTCAGAGACATGTTTGGAAAATGAAAAACTTCGTAAGAGAGTAATAAAGCACAAAAATGTTGCTGCTCTACTGCAGGATGAGAAAAGGAAGCTCTTGACAATCATTAGGGACCTTAAAGAAGATGGTGTGTTGTTAAACACAAACCAACACAACATTAATCAAGTGACAAGAAGGTCAAGTACTGGTACAGGTATGAAATATGAGAATCTCCTAAGTGAAAAAGTCACTGAGAAAACAAGAAACCTTGACTCTAGAAGCCAAGTTGTGATGAAAATTAAGGAGGACCCTCAAAGGCAGAAGCAAAAGATGTCAAAATCTTTGTCACAACATCTGAAGATAGCACATAAAAGGTTTGATAGCCCTCAGCATAAAAACCTTAAATGCGATCACTGTGGAAAGTTTGGTCATTCAAAGGCTACATGCTACAATTTGATTGGATATCCCAAACGAATGTTGTCTCATGAAAGGAAACATACTAATATGAATAAAAAGTCAAAGACAGTTTACATCCATAGAACATGTGCGAAAATTATGCCTCGAGACATGAGCCATGCTATGTATGGAAGGAGATCCAAGTCTATAAAGGCGGAAGGCTCAAGAGATATAGGTGTCATGAGTGATGACCTCTCTAAGGCCAAGATGGTGAGTTCTGACCGGAAGAAGGCTAAGGATTCTAAATTCATATTTCGCAAGGTCCAAAAGGAGACAATGGACTTTACAGATATGATTATCAGAGACTCTATCGGAGAAGAGAACACTTTTGAGACAATTGCAGCACCAGCTGAAGTAAGTTTTGCTGAAGATGTCTCAACATTTAATACCAACATTGGAGAATCTAATGCAAATGCTGAAGCTGAAGAAACTCAGATAGCTGTCATAGATCTAGTCTTCAGAGTGAAAAAAGATCACCCTCAAGACAGAGGTTCAATGTTCCTAGTCAAAGAGCTATTTCCAAATCAAGGGATGGTTCTTCAAGTCCTAGCTGTGGTTCAAGGTATGTGAATAAAGTAGCAACTAATGAGTTTTGGGTTAATGGCATGGAAGCCGAACCAAATCAGTACAAGAGGGATGAGATAGGGAACCTGGTCCCAAGAGGCGATGAGATGCATGTCCTAAGTAAGCCAGACATTTCCTCCAAAATCAAAGAAAGTCTTGATTCTCGGAGTGGTTATCGAGGGGAATATCCAAGTGAAGAGGTCTATATCAGTGATCTGAGGGGATCGTATATGATGTTGACTGAACCCCAAGTCAGTCATGAATATGAAGGGAATGAAACTGACAAAGCTCTTTGTGTCAAGGAAGGGATGTCGGATGAAATGATCCAACATCTTGTCAAACAAGTACAGTTGAGGTTGACAAAGTTTCTAGGAGCACGAGCTAAACAGATGGAAGACTTAATTCTCCTCTATCAAAGCAAGTGTGCAAAGAACGTTGGTTGGGAACACTCAGTTTTGAGAGTACCAGTCATGGAGGAATTTCTGTCTCTTGTCACCAGAAAGGCTCTAAAGTTGAAGAAGGAATAAGTAGCTATCAGAATTTGCATCAAAGCATGACTAGAAGGATCCTATATTTTACTGCAACCAGATGAAATATAACTTCAGAAATTGGTGGTTGTATCAGAGGTCGAGAAGGACTCAAAATGAACCACCTCAATCAAGTTGAAGGAAGTCTGGAGTTAGCTTTAACTACAAGCAAGGCACTATACCCCTATGATTCTGACCTTATTCTGATAAAATGCTGAGATAAAGATCAGGATAATAGTGTTGCTGGTAGAAACAATACTTCTGGAGAAGTTAGTCTCTTGGAAAATAGTGTCTCTTGGTCCAGTGACAAGCATAATTGTGTCACCTTGCATATGGATGAAACAGTTGGTGCTCAACAAATGGTGTCTAAGGATAATGCTCCTCTAAATGTCATGACATTGTCATGCGACAACTCGGGTATCCACAAGACTTAAAAGGATCCTAGTCATCTTAGTAAAGATACTAAGGAGATAAGGACTGTGATTCTGGATCATGGTAATTTTGAAAGGAAGTTTGCTATTAGTCTTCCAAAAGGCCTTAATAATACTCATCTCAAGAGAAAAATTGGGGTATGTATTCATAAAGAATTATAGCAATTACTTCAAGAGTTGCATCTGCAAGTGGAAGGGCTAAAGATACTGGAACGGGTACAGCTTCTGCTTGTAACATTTGAGAAAAAGGTGCTTCTACTGTTGCTGCTATTGCATGACTGTTGGTCATGTGATTTTTTTTGGGTTTGCATTATGATTCTTTTTATTTTAGTCTATGATTTTGTAAGGGATAAATACCCAAGATATTTTTAATTTTACTTGCATAAGAAAAAAAAACAAAAGAAAAGTTTCTTAACAGGTACATTACTTTGTTCTACTACCTTTGTCACTTTGTGGCTAAAAAAGGGGAGTAGTAATTGAGTTTATAGGAGGTGCTTGTGCTTGAGGGGGAGTGTGCTTTGCTACTGCTAGTGTGTTAGGATATACTTTATAATTTGTTAGTAAAAGCAAGCGTATGTTGAGAGAGAGACGTTACTCTCCTATGTTACCCTGCATGTTCTTTCCGATGATGATGATGTTCTTCTGATGCAAGGGTTATTTGGTTGTTTTAGCCAAAATGTGCCAAAGGGGGAGATTTTAGTTTCTCTAAGATTGGCATGCATTTTGGTAAATGATCGGTAAAATAGCAAGTGTACTATTTTTCCTATGTAGTAGTAATGGGAAAATCCCAAGTATCGAATCTCAAGGACTACTGGACGATATAGAGTTTTATCAGTATTTCAATTAAACAAAAGTTCAAAAGGTTTTTTGGTTGGTTTTGCAAATAATGTAAATAAGCAGAATATTAAAACGATGAACAGAGATGAGTAGGTTGCTAGGGGTCGGTGAATGATTCTTCCTGTAACAACTATCCTTCTCAATACAATAACATAGTTTCACAATTGGTTACCGGTTCTCAAGAATATCTAATCCTAAGGCCTTATTGAAAAGATCTTTGACGTCACAACCTAATTACTATGTCCATAGATAATTATAATTATGATCAAGCATTCCAATACCAAGAATTTCCGGTTAAGATAAAATATCCCTAGTCCTAGGTGATAATTATTATCCTATGTTCTTACTCATGTCAATGAACAATTGCTGTCCAGCTAAATTTATTCATACAAATTCATTATCCGTTTTTCCGACGGTTAAGACATAAAGAACAGATGTAAAACAAACCAATAGTATGAAAACCAAATTGTTATTGCATCAAAGAAATAAAGTTATCACATTCAGAATCAAGATCACCCCCCTAGCAATGGGGGGTTTAGCTACTCATAAAAATAACAAAAACCATAGTGTAAATTGTAAACATTACAGATAAATGAAGGAAATACAATCTTCAATGGCAAAAGCTCATAGAATTTTTCAATCCTTGCATAAAATCTGAGTTCTCCAGCCTTCTACAGTGTATTTTCGCTCCCAAATTCGTCGAACCCTTGTCCCAACGTGTTTTCGTCCTTTTATTCCAGCGTTTCTGGGCTTTTCAGACCAAGAGGCCCATGACAGTAAGTGCACACGCGTGTGGGGACGCGTTTGGGACAGTGGGACGCGTCCCGGGACGCATTTGGGCAGACGGGACGCGTGTGGGGACGCGTTTGGGCAGACAAGCATTTTTCCTTTGTATTTCTTTCTCCTGGGACGCGTCCGGCAACGCGTCTGGGCCAGTGGGACGCGTGTGGCATGCATGAACATCCTGGGACGCGTGTGGGAACGCGTTTGGGCAAACGGGATGCGTCCCGGGACGCGTCTGGGTAGCAGATGGCACTTTTCATTCCAAACGCGTGTGGGGACGCGTTTTGGCAGCTGATTGCATTTTTCTTCTTCCACACGCGTCTGGGAACGCGTTTTGCCAGTTTATTCACTTTTCTTCAATTTTTCACTTTTCCGCCTCGATTCTCCTATTTCATTTACCTGAGCCTACAAACACTATAACACACAGCCAAAGCATAAAATGACGAATAACGAAATAAAACACTAAATAAAATAACTTAAAGATAACTAAAAACAACGGTAAAAATACGTGTGAAAACCACTGATCAGTAAAACCAACCTAGGTGAAACATGTTGAATAAAAAGCCATATCAATTTGTTTTCAACATGTTGAACAAGATGTCATAACATTATAGGTATGACATCGTGTTTATTGGGGCGTGCTTGCTGGAGCTGATCTGTCAAGATATATCATACGTGAGATATCCGGTTGTATTGATCAAGAAACAGTTGGTCCGGCATTCACATGACGCGACGAGTTTCTACTACCACTTTAAACCTTAAGCTCCCCTTTCAGATACCTCTCCAACTATGCTTTGCACTTAAGTCTCTTTCCGATTTTTCTCCTCTTTCATTCGGACAATCACATTAAGGCACTGCATTTCTTATAATAATCATCACATGCATGAGACGGATCAAGGCTTTATATTTTCTTTTTCTGGCACCAAACGAGCAGCATTTGCTACTTTTCAAACACCGATGAAATTTTCAAACTTCGCAGTTATATATTGTCCTTTTGGACGACGTTTGGGGATCAACCTCCTTTGGGCTGAATAACCGGGTGAGGGTTACCCAACTTAGCGAGCCGGTTGCCTTTTACCGCCTTTTCATCATTTGGTGCCAACTTTATATCCCTTTTTTTTTCTCAACCAATCATCATGCATGTGAATCTGAATTATGCCAGACTGTATCAATAAACTACTCGAGGAGTACTTCTGAGGATACAAGTACTATGGTGCAAATCTACACGTTGGACTCGTATTTCTTTTAGGGAACCAAGGGTGTTTAAACAAACCTCTTCCTGTCACATTATTCCGAACTTCCTGTCCTCAAACAATCCTCCCTTCATCTCTATATACTATTCCCGATCGTTCTTTAAGATCAAAACTTAGAGGGTAATGCACTCCATAGCTTCCACTTGAAATTCCCCTTTAATTTCCTGAAATAAAATAAACAAAAAGACAAAGTAATTATTAAAAGTGTGGGTTGCTTCCCACGAAGCGCTTCGTTTAACGTCGCATGGCTCGACGGTCCATTACCCTTTATTATGGAGGGTATTTTCTATTCCACACCTGGTTGCTTTTCACCTCCGCAACCAAAAACTCATGAAGATGAAAGGCATGGACAACTTTTCTCTTCAATTCTCTTTTCACATTCTTCTAGACTTTTTTATTCTTTTTAGGACTTTTGATAGCTCCTTGAGTTGTTTCCACCCGAGAAGCTATGCTTGAAACTTTTTCTTGGAGCTGCTCAGGCCTTTTGTCTTTTTTTTCACTTTCTGTCATACCACCAGAAGTTTGATCATTTACAACCGCCCTATGTTTCTTAACTCCTAACATCTTCAAGGTTACTTCTTCATCAAAAGATCTCAGCGTTAGTGTCCCTTTTTCAATGTCGAGGTTGCAGCGGCCTGTCGACAAAAATGGCCTCTCAAGAAGGATAGGAGTTTCTTCGTCTTTTGGAATGTCCATGATGTGGAAGTCAACAGGGAACACAAACTTATCAACTTCCACTAGTACATCTTCAGCTACCCCATATGATTTCTTAATGGTGTGATCAGCGAACCTTAACTGTGTCTTACTCTCACTAATCTTTTCCAATTCAAGCTTTTTGAAAATGGACAGAGGCATTAAACTCAAACTAGAACCTGAATCGAGGAGTACCTTTTTAAATGTTATATTATTGATAGTGCATGGTATAGCCACCGCTCCGGGGTCTTTCCTCTTTATTGGGATCTTTCTTGCTGACGAGATTATTCCACACTTCTCAGTTGCAATTTTTGATTCTCCCTCCACTGATCTCTTCTTTGTCATTACCTCCTTCAGAAATTTCTTATACAATGGCATGTGCTCAAGTGCTTCAAAGAAGGGTAAATTCACCTCTAGCCTTTTGAACAATGCAGTAAACTTCTTAAAGTCTTTCTCTTTTGAATTCTTCTTTGTCACTCTGGAAGGGAAAGGTAGTTTGATCACCGGTTCAACATCTTTCTTATTTTTTTCTTCAACTGGTTTAACCGGCGGTATCACAATTTCTGGTTCTTTCGGATTCTCTCTTATTTCCAAATCCACCTCTATTACCATAGGGTCGTCTATTTCCTCTTTTTCTTTTTCCGATTCTAAAACCTTTTTGCTCCTCGTTGTAACAGCATTAATCTTCTCTTGATCTTTCGGATTTTTAACAGTTGCGCTCGGAAAGTTACCTTGTGCCTGTAGAGTGAGATGTTGTGCTATTTGACCCACTTGAACTTCCAGATTTTTTATTGAAGCTGTGGTGTTCCTGTGGTTGTTTCTCGTCTCTTCTTGAAACTGAGAGCATTGTCCAGCCAATCTCTCAATTGCTACTTCCCACTCTGCTTTCTGAGGATTTTGTTGTTGATCTTTCCAAGCGAAGTTGGGATGATTCTTCCACCCTGGGTTATAGGTGTTAGAATATGGATTATTTTGCCTCAAGAATTTGATTTCTTCAATTTGCTTGGGAGTTGCAACACAACACACAGTTTGGTGAGGGCCATTACAAATTTCACAGATCATAGGTTGAGCTTGTTGGATTTGAGAAACCTGTTGAGTACCTATATTCATAGCCTTTAGTCTCTTTTCTACCTCTGCAGTTATTGCATCTTCAACCCGGATTTTTGAAGTTTCCAGCTTAAGATGAATGATTCCTTCTGGTTTGCTAGCACACCTATCATACAGCTCCAAATGCTCATTTGTAGCTATTGCTTCAATGATTTTTGTGATGCCGGAGGCTGTTGTGAAATTTGTTGAGCCTCCAGCTGCTGTATCAATCAACTGCTTTGTTTTCATTCTGAGCCCATTGACAAATACTTGCATCTGTTCAGTCTTGTCCATATTATGAGTGGGACATGCTACTAGAATTCTTTTGAATCTTTTGTAAGCGTCTCCTAAAGGCTCACCCTCCTTCTGCTTGAAGTTCAAAATGTCATACCTCTTTCTTATAAAGACCGAGGCGGGGAAATACTCATTCAAGAAAGCCTTCTCCATCTCTTCCCATGATGTGATACTGCCTGCTGGAAGAGAATAGAACCACTCTTCTGCTTCTTCGGCTAATGTGAACGGGAACATTCTCAGCTTCTTCGCTTCTTCTGTATGCCCTTCAATTTTTAGAGTTGTGCTCATGGTCAGAAATCTCTGTAGGTGCTTGTTTGCATCTTCATTAACCTTTCCGGTGAAAGGTTTTCTTTCCAGCTGATTTATTGTGCTCGGATGCAATTGAAAATTTGCCGCATTTACCGGTTGGTTGACAATTGTGAGTCTACCACCCGGTGTGTTCGTAGCACCGTAGTCACCAAAGAGCCTCTCAGGAGGAGGAGGATTTTCACCCATGACTTCTTCTTCACTTTCAGAATCTGAACCTGAATGAACTGAAACAATTTCTTCTTCAGATTCCAGATTAGCCAACCGAGCTTGTCTACGCCTTGCGTGCAAAGTTCTTTCAATTTCTGCGTCAAAAAGAAATTCAGCTGAGGCCTTACCTCGCATACACAGATTAGACAAATATTAGAATTAGGAAAAATAAATAGTGCAGAAAATAAAATTTTAGTCGCAGAGCAACAAAATTATAAATGAAATAAATCTAAAACTCAATTATCTTCGGCAGTCCCCGGCAACGGCGCCAAAAACTTGATCGGTAAAATAGCAAGTGTACTATTTTGCCTATGTAGTAGTAATGGGAAAATCCCAAGTATCGAATCTCAAGGACTGCTGGACGATATAGAGTTTTATCAGTATTTCAATTAAACAAAAGTTCAAAAGGTCTTTTGGTTGGTTTTGCAAATAATGTAAAGGGTTAAATAAGTTTTTGGTCCCTATAAATATTGCAGTTTCATTTTTAGTCCCTCCCTACATTTAGGCCACGGTTTTAGCTGGTTTTGGCAACGGTTTTCTTGTAAAAACCGTTGCCTAAAGGCAGGGAGGGACTAAAAATGAAAACTGGAATATTTATAGGGACCAAAAACTTATTTAACCCTAATGTAAATAAGCAGAATATTAAAACGATGAACAGAGATGAGTAGGTTGCTAGGGGTCGGTGAATGATTCTTCCTGTAACAACTATCCTTCTCAATACAATAACATAGTTTCAAAATTGGTTACCGGTTCTCAAGAATATCTAATCCTAAGGCCTTATTGAAAAGATCTTTGACGTCACAACCTAATTACTATGTCCATAGATAATTATAATTATGATCAAGCATTCCAATACCAAGAATTTCCGGTTAAGATAAAATATCCCTAGTCCTAGGTGATAATTATTATCCTATGTTCTTACTCATGTCAATGAACAATTGCTGTCCAGCTAAATTTATTCATACAAATTCATTATCCGTTTTTCCGATGGTTAAGACATAAAGAACAGATGTAAAACAAACCAATAGTATGAAAACCAAATTGTTATTGCATCAAAGAAATAAAGTTATCACATTCAGAATCAAGATCACCCCCCTAGCAATGGGGGGTTTAGCTACTCACAAAAATAACAAAAACCATAGTGTAAATTGTAAACATTACAGATAAATGAAGGAAATCCAATCTTCAATGGCAAAAGCTCATAGAATTTTTCAATCCTTGCATAAAATATGAGTTCTCCAGCCTTCTACAGTGTATTTTCGCTCCCAAATTCGTCGAACCCTTGTCCCAACGTGTTTTCGTCCTTTTATTCCAGCGTTTATGGGCTTTTCAGACCAAAAGGCCCATGACAGTAAGTGCACACGCGTGTGGGGACGCGTTTGGGACAGTGGGACGCGTCCCGGGACGCGTTTGGGCAGACGGGACGCGTGTGGGGACGCGTTTGGGCAGACAGGCATTTTTCCTTTGTATTTCTTTCTCCTGGGACGCGTCCCGCAATGCGTCTGGGCCAGTGGGACGCGTGTGGCATGCATGAACATCCTGGGACGCGTGTGGGAATGCGTTTGGGCAAACGGGATGCGTCCCGGGACGCGTCTGGGCAGCAGATGGCACTTTTCATTCCAAACGCGTGTGGGGACGCGTTTTGGCAGCTGATTGCATTTTTCTTCTTCCACACGCGTCTGGGAACGCGTTTTGCCAGTTTATTCACTTTTCTTCAATTTTTCACTTTTCCGCCTCGATTCCTCCCATTTCATTTACCTGAGCCTACAAACACTATAACACACAGCCAAAGCATAAAATGACGAATAACGAAATAAAACACTAAATAAAATAACTTAAAGATAACTAAAAACAACGGTAAAAATACGTGTGAAAACCACTGATCAAACTCCCCCAAACTTAAACCGTTGCTTGACCTCAAGCGACAATTACAAGAGTTAATAACCTTCAAGGCACACTGGTATTTATACGTGAGATATCCGGTTGTATTGATCAAGAAACAGTTGGTCCGGCATTCACATGACGCGACGAGTTTCTACTACCACTTTAAACCTTAAGCTCCCCTTTCAGATACCTCTCCAACTATGCTTTGCACTTAAGTCTCTTTCCGATTTTTCTCCTCTTTCATTCGGACAATCACATTAAGGCACTGCATTTCTTATAATAATCATCACATGCATGAGACGGATCAAGGCTTTATATTTTCTTTTTCTGGCACCAAACGAGCAGCATTTGCTACTTTTCAAACACCGATGAAATTTTCAAACTTCGCAGTTATATATTGTCCTTTTGGACGACGTTTGGGGATCAACCTCCTTTGGGCTGAATAACCGGATGAGGGTTACCCAACTTAGCGAGCCGGTTGCCTTTTACCGCCTTTTCATCATTTGGTGCCAACTTTATATCCCTTTTTTTTCTCAACCAATCATCATGCATGTGAATCTGAATTATGCCAGACTGTATCAATAAACTACTCGAGGAGTACTTCTGAGGATACAAGTACTATGGTGCAAATCTACACGTTGGACTCGTATTTCTTTTAGGGAACCAAGGGTGTTTAAACAAACCTCTTCCTGTCACATTATTCCGAACTTCCTATCCTCAAACAATCCTCCCTTCATCTCTATATACTATTCCCGATCGCTCTTTAAGATCAAAACTTAGAGGGTAATGCACTCCATAGCTTCCACTTGAAATTCCCCTTTTATTTCCTGAAATAAAATAAACAAAAATACAAAGTAATTATTAAAAGTGTGGGTTGCCTCCCACGAAGCGCTTCGTTTAACGTCGCATGGCTCGACGGTCCATTACCCTTTATTATGGAGGGTATTTTCTATTCCACACCTGGTTGCTTTTCACCTCCGCAACCAAAAACTCATGAAGATGAAAGGCATGGACAACTTTTCTCTTCAATTCTCTTTTCACATTCTTCTCGACTTTTTTATTCTTTTTAGGACTTTTGATAGCTCCTTGAGTTGTTTCCACCCGAGAAGCTATGCTTGAAACTTTTTCTTGGAGCTGCTCAGGCCTTTTGTCTTTTTTTTCACTTTCTGTCATACCACCAGAAGTTTGATCATTTACAACCGCCCTATGTTTCTTAACTCCTAACATCTTCAAGGTTACTTCTTCATCAAAAGATCTCAGCGTTAGTGTCCCTTTTTCAATGTCGAGGTTGCAGCGGCCTGTCGACAAAAATGGCCTCCTTAGAAGGATAGGAGTTTCTTCGTCTTTTGGAACGTCCATGATGTGGAAGTCAACAGGGAACACAAACTTATCAACTTCCACTAGTACATCTTCAGCTACCCCATATGATTTCTTAATGGTGTGATCAGCGAACCTTAACTGTGTCTTACTCTCACTAATCTTTTCCAATTCAAGCTTTTTGAAAATGGACAGAGGCATTAAACTCACACTAGAACCTGAATCGAGGAGTACCTTTTTAAATGTTATATTATAAATAGTGCATGGTATAGCCACCGCTCCGGGGTCTTTCCTCTTTATTGGGATCTTTCTTGCTGCCGAGATTATTCCACACTTCTCAGTTGCAATTTTTGATTCTCCCTCCACTGATCTCTTCTTTGTCATTACCTCCTTCAGAAATTTCTTATACAATGGCATGTGCTCAAGTGCTTCGAAGAAGGGTAAATTCACTCTAGCCTTTTGAACAATGCAGTAAACTTCTTAAAGTCTTCCTCTTTTGAATTCTTCTTTGTCACTCTGGAAGGGAAAGGTAGTTTGATCACCGGTTCAGCATCTTTCTTATTTTTTTCTTCAACTGGTTTAACCGGCGGTATCACAATTTCTGGTTCTTTCGGATTCTCTCTTATTTCCAAATCCACCTCTATTACCATAGGGTCGTCTATTTCCTCTTTTTCTTTTTCCGATTCTAAAACCTTTTTGCTCCTCGTTGTAACAGCATTAATCTTCTCTTGATCTTTCGGATTTTTAACAGTTGCGCTCGGAAAGTTACCTTGTGCCTGTAGAGTGAGATGTTGTGCTATTTGACCCACTTGAACTTCCAGATTTTTTATTGAAGCTGTGGTGTTCCTGTGGTTGTTTCTCGTCTCTTCTTGAAACTGAGAGCATTGTCCAGCCAATCTCTCAATTGCTACTTCCCACTCTGCTTTCTGAGGATTTTGTTGTTGATCTTTCCAAGCGAAGTTGGGATGATTCTTCCACCCTGGGTTATAGGTGTTAGAATATGGATTATTTTGCCTCAAGAATTTGATTTCTTCAATTTGCTTGGGAGTTGCAACACAACACACAGTTTGGTGAGGGCCATTACAAATTTCACAGATCATAGGTTGAGCTTGTTGGATTTGAGAAACCTGTTGAGTACCTATATTCATAGCCTTTAGTCTCTTTTCTACCTCTGCAGTTATTGCATCTTCAACCCGGATTTTTGAAGTTTCCAGCTTAAGATGAATGATTCCTTCTGGTTTGCTAGCACACCTATCATACAGCTCCAAATGCTCATTTGCAGCTATTGCTTCAATGATTTTTGTGATGCCGGAGGCTGTTGTGAAATTTGTTGAGCCTCCAGCTGCTGTATCAATCAACTGCTTTGTTTTCATTCTGAGCCCATTGACAAATACTTGCATCTGTTCAGTCTTGTCCATATTATGAGTGGGACATGCTACTAGAATTCTTTTGAATCTTTTGTAAGCGTCTCCTAAAGGCTCACCCTCCTTCTGCTTGAAGTTCAAAATGTCATACCTCTTTCTTATAAAGACCGAGGCGGGGAAATACTCATTCAAGAAAGCCTTCTCCATCTCTTCCCATGATGTGATACTGCCTGCTGGAAGAGAATAGAACCACTCTTCTGCTTCTTCGGCTAATGTGAACGGGAACATTCTCAGCTTCTTCGCTTCTTCTGTATGCCCTTCAATTTTTAGAGTTGTGCTCATGGTCAGAAATCTCTGTAGGTGCTTGTTTGCATCTTCATTAACCTTTCCGGTGAAAGGTTTTCTTTCCAGCTGATTTATTGTGCTCGGATGCAATTGAAAATTTGCCGCATTTACCGGTTGGTTGACAATTGTGAGTCTACCACCCGGTGTGTTCGTAGCACCGTAGTCACCAAAGAGCCTCTCAGGAGGAGGAGGATTTTCACCCATGACTTCTTCTTCACTTTCAGAATCTGAACCTGAATGAACTGAAACAATTTCTTCTTCAGATTCCAGATTAGCCAACCGAGCTTGTCTACGCCTTGCGTGCAAAGTTCTTTCAATTTCTGCGTCAAAAAGAAATTCAGCTGAGGCCTTACCTCGCATTCACAGATTAGACAAATATTAGAATTAGGAAAAATAAATAGTGCAGAAAATAAAATTTTAGTCGCAGAGCAACAAAATTATAAATGAAATAAATCTAAAACTCAATTATCTTCGGCAGTCCCCGGCAACGGCGCCAAAACCTTGATCGGTAAAATAGCAAGTGTACTATTTTGCCTATGTAGTAGTAATGGGAAAATCCCAAGTATCGAATCTCAAGGACTGCTGGACGATATAGAGTTTTATCAGTATTTCAATTAAACAAAAGTTCAAAAGGTCTTTTGGTTGGTTTTGCAAATAATGTAAATAAGCAGAATATTAAAACGATGAACAGAGATGAGTAGGTTGCTAGGGGTCGGTGAATGATTCTTCCTGTAACAACTATCCTTCTCAATACAATAACATAGTTTCACAATTGGTTACCGGTTCTCAAGAATATCTAATCCTAAGGCCTTAGTGAAAAGATCTTTGACGTCACAACCTAATTACTATGTCCATAGATAATTATAATTATGATCAAGCATTCCAATACCAAGAATTTCCGGTTAAGATAAAATATCCCTAGTCCTATGTGATAATTATTATCCTATGTTCTTACTCATGTCAATGAACAATTGCTGTCCAGCTAAATTTATTCATACAAATTCATTATCCGTTTTTCCGACGGTTAAGACATAAAGAACAGATGTAAAACAAACCAATAGTATGAAAACCAAATTGTTATTGCATCAAAGAAATAAAGTTATCACATTCAGAATCAAGATCACCCCCCTAGCAATGGGGGGTTTAGCTACTCACAAAAATAACAAAAACCATAGTGTAAATTGTAAACATTACAGATAAATGAAGGAAATCCAATCTTCAATGGCAAAAGCTCATAGAATTTTTCAATCCTTGCATAAAATCTGAGTTCTCCAGCCTTCTACAGTGTATTTTCGCTCCCAAATTCGTCGAACCCTTGTCCCAACGTGTTTTCGTCCTTTTATTCCAGCGTTTCTGGGCTTTTCAGACCAAAAGGCCCATGACAGTAAGTGCACACGCGTGTGGGGACGCGTTTGGGACAGTGGGACGCGTCTCGGGACGCGTTTGGGCAGACGGGACGCGTGTGGGGACGCGTTTGGGCAAACAGGCATTTTTCCTTTGTATTTCATTCTCCTGGGACGCGTCCCGGAATGCGTCTGGGCCAGTGGGACGCGTGTGGCATGCATGAACATCCTGGGACGCGTGTGGGAACGCGTTTGGGCAAACGGGACGCGTCCCGGGACGCGTCTGGGCAGCAGATGGCACTTTTCATTCCAAATGCGTGTGGGGACGCGTTTTGGCAGCTGATTGCATTTTTCTTCTTCCACACGCGTCTGGGAACGTGTTTTGCCAGTTTATTCACTTTTCTTCAATTTTTCACTTTTCCGCCTCGATTTCTCCCATTTCATTTACCTGAGCCTACAAACACTATAACACACAGCCAAAGCATAAAATGACGAATAACGAAATAAAACACTAAATAAAATAACTTAAAGATAACTAAAAACAACGGTAAAAATACGTGTGAAAACCACTGATCAGTAAAACCAACCTAGGTGAAACATGTTGAATAAAAAGCCATATCAATTTGTTTTCAACATGTTGAACAAGATGTCATAACATTATAGGTATGACATCGTGTTTATTGGGGCGTGCTTGCTGGAGCTGATCTGTCAAGATATATCAGTTTTTTTGTTAGCTACAATTTATTGTGGAATACTCGGTTAGCTTATGTGTATCCAAGATCGACTCAATCAGAGATATTTGTTGGTTTTTACAATCTCTATAATTTGAAACAATTTAGGAAATATTGGATTAAAACCTATTTTTTCTTAGAGATCAAGCAACAGACTTTGTGCAGCCTCCTTGCTGCGGTTTTAGGCCCAAATCAGTCAATACTAATTCTATAAATAGACTGGCCTATATCTAGTTTTAAGTGGAACTGCTATTTGTATTTTTAGGGTTCTAGGAATCCTTATTGTTAGTTGTGATGTAAGTTCCATGTGTGTGCATTCACAAACCTATAGGTGTTGAATGTTGTTTAAGCTCTGAAGCTGTTGAAAAGTTTAGACTATTTGAAATGGTGTTATCTTTCGTAATGATAGTGGAACATCTTGGATGTCGTTTAGAATATCAAGGTGACTGTTTGGAGGTGGTCTTTTATGGGTGAAATTACTCACCTCAATTGCAATTTTTACGATTTTAGCAAAGACCTGGTGTTTTTTCTATCCTAATTTCAATTGGCTTGTAAGCTCCTTTTTTTGTCGAGGCTTTTTGTCCTCGTCTTCTGTAAAAAAGTTTGAAAACCCTTAGTTCTCTCGTTTATAATATCTTACCCAAAAAAATGACGATAGCTCTCACCACAAGTTCTAGATTACTAGTGCCTCTTTTCCATAATAACCAGCAAAAATAATATAAAAATTG
Organism: Vicia villosa; assembly: GCF_029867415.1. Taxonomy (NCBI): domain Eukaryota; kingdom Viridiplantae; phylum Streptophyta; class Magnoliopsida; order Fabales; family Fabaceae; genus Vicia; species Vicia villosa. Next base: position 215,760 of record NW_026705574.1, read on the forward strand.
ACATTCTAAATTGGGTCTTAGAATTATTGTCCTCTATGGTACAAGTAATTCCTCAATATCTAAACCTAGTTTAGTTTTTTATTTATTATTACTTTACCAAACCTTTACGTTTCTAATCCCGAGCGGCACCCATATTACTCTCAAATCTTCACAACCACAAATGTTAATTTAAACTTAATAAATATAGATATTATTTTCAAGTGATTAAAAATTATAAAGTGGATGCATGGAACATCGGTAAAAATCAAAATAACATTCTAAATTGGATCATATATAGAGTCATAAACTCATAGTCCTCTGTGGTGCAAGTAATTCCTCAATATCTAAACCTAGTTTACTTTGTGTTTTTACTTAACCAAACCTTTACACTTCTAATCCCTGGCGGCTCACAACCACCTGCTTCTTCAATGTGATAAAAAATGAAAACTTGTTTAAAATATGAAGCTGAATTTCATTTAAGTGATGATTATTGGGAGCATGTATTCACATTCCTCATCAACCGCAGCGACGGCAACACTCAAGACAACAACAAATTCCACTTTAAATCTCTATCCCTCGTTTCAAAACGCTTCCTCTCCATCACCAACACTCTCTTACTTTCTCTCACTATTTCTAGTCTATTACTCTCTCTTCCCACTACTCTCTTACATAGATTCTCCAACCTTAATTCCCTCAACCTCTCCTTCACTGTTCGTCTCATACCAATTACCTCACATTTCATTCACTCTTTGCTCCCTCTAAAGGCATTGACTAGTCTTACTTTGAGTCGGTGGACACTTTCAGATAATTTTCTTTATGCAATTGCAAGGGAAGCTCTTCCTTTAAGGAGGTTTGTCCTCCAAAATTGTACCGGCTATACTTACCATGGAATTTATTCTTTCTTATCTAAGTGTCAAACTATACGACATTTGGGTCTTCTACAAGATTATTTTTTAAATAATCATCATATTGCTGACCTGTCTTTGATTCTTCCTGGTTTGGTGTCTATAAACCTCAGTCGATGTTGGAACCTCACAGAATCAGCCTTGTTTGCACTCATTAGTAACTGTCGTTCACTTTCTGAGATCACAATGGAATGCATTAATTTTCAGAATTCTCATTCTTGGATGGATTTTGATGTGATCCCTCAATTAAAGTCTCTATGTTTGGCATACAGTTGGCTGATAAATGATGAAGCCGTCATAATGTTTGCCTCGGTTCTTCCCAATTTGCAGCTTCTTGATTTGAGTTATTGTTATTGCATATCTGAAAATGGAGTGATAAAAGTGATTGAAAGGTGCACAGAGCTGAAGAAGATTGATTTGAGATATTGTAAGGAGGTGGATGCTGATGCCATTGTCTTGAGGGTTTTATCAAGGCCATCATTGCAAAAGAGGAAACTCTTCTCCTCTTGTGGTTGTCTTGTCTTCTACTGAAGTTTTAACAAAAAAGATTTACGATATTTTTGTTTAGATTTGCTTTTGTTGAGAAATTGCTATTTTACTTTTAGATTTGCTTTTGTTGAGAAATTGCTATTTTACTTTCAAACACCAATGTAATAATGCACTTTTTAATGTTTTTCTTTACTCTTCCTTGAATTATATTACATGGATTATATTTTTGTGTCATACTTATTGCGGTTGAATTTATTACATGGATTATATTTTTGTGTCATACTTATTGCGGTTGAATTATATTACATGGATTATATTTTTGTGTCATACTTATTGCGGTCTTAAATTCTATTTTGATTCAGCTTTCATGCTGTGAATATGTTGTTATGGTTTGATGTTGATATTACCTTTTATGCCAATTGGTTTTGGGATCAAATTTGTTCAGACTAGAAGTTTGTATGTATGTTTTCGTAAAGAGTGGAAGTCTTATCATAGACAAGGCACAATATTGTGGAAACAAAATGATACTTAAATTAATTTAGATATGACAGTAGTTTAGAACAAACTATTAGTATTTTTCTAATTATTGATTTTTTCCATTGCATGCCTGATTGTTACAGACTTACATTGGACAAGATCCTTTGGAACTCACAGGTTTTCGAGATCCAGGTACTTTTTAATGCCTTAAAAGCAATTTGAGATCAAATCTAATCCAAAAAGTGATGAATCAAAGATACAACCAAAGACAGAAATTGAACAAATAAACCAGCTAGTTCTAATCAACTACAAGAGTTTGAACGAGAGAAACATACAGGACGATATTTGTATTTTTAGGGTTCTAGGCCCAATTTAGTCAATTTAGTCAATACTAATTCTATAAATAGACTGACCTATACCTAGTTTTAAGTGGAACTGATATTTGTATTTTTAGGGTTCTAGGAATCCTTATTGTTAGTTTTGTTGTAAGTTTCATGTGTGTGCATTCACAAACCTCTAGGTGTTGAATGTTGTTTAATCTCCGAAGCTGTTAAGCAAGGAGAGTAGTGTCATTCTCCGAAGCTGTTTAATCTCCGAATTGTGTGTTTTGGAAGAGTTTTTTCTACTTTTTATTGTTTGTGGTGTTTGTCACAGGTTGTGACTGGGGATTTGAGGAGGGTCTCATACATAGGTGAGTCTTAGGTAGAAGTCATATGAAGAGTAGTTATTAAGTGAGAAATTGTAAACTAGAGAGTTTAACTTTGAATTGATACTATCATATATTGATTTCATCCCTGACTTGTTAGCCCCTAGTGTAGGAAGGTTGTTCCAAACTGGGTAAACAATTCTGGTTGTCTTTTACCTTCCTGCACTGTTTATTGTTACAATTGTCATCTTGTTCCATAGACTCTATCAACAGATATTTGTGTTATGACATCTCATTAAACATCACATATCTGATACTAGAATTTCAATACAGATATGAAACAAATCTCACATCAAACCCGAAGGTTTATGCGGATATTGAGATAGTGTCGGCGCATAGAGGCAAACCAAAAATTTTAGAACCTGCAGATCTTAACATATATGAAGCTAAACAGAGAATCAAAACCTCGAGATGCCAACTCAGAACCAAAAACACACAAACGTGCAAAAGTATGAGCAACCACCATAGAGAACACACAACTCCAGATCTGAAGAAACCGAAAGTCGATCCGCCTGGAGTGATCATCGACGAAACCAAACCGGAGCAGGAAAGACAAAAACCGGCCAATCCATACAAGAAGAAGGGTGGAACCTGAGACAACCTCAGGACCAACCGTCGGCGAAAAACACCAAAAAAAGTTGGAGCAACAGCGTCGGAGAACCCAAAGATGAAATGGTGGTGCAAAGGAGAGGTCTGTCTCATCACACCACTGCAAAGCAAAGCTACATAATTGAAACAAAAATATATTCAGATCTTGAATTGTTCTTGATTTGAAACTTGATATTGACTTTTTTAATCCTTTTCTATGTTTATCTTTTTCCAAAATATCTTCAGAATTAATAACTTCTACTTTTACAGGTTTTGAGTTAGTCTCATGGAAAGTAATGTGAACAAGTTCTTCTGTAGTCACGGTTCTTTTGTTAAAGACTTTGAATTTATTTGCTTGAAATGAAATATTCTATTAATATACTTTCATTAGCTTTTGCGTCAAATTTCTTAGGTTATCTTTCATGTTGTTAAAGATATAGCACTAGTCAGAGACCCGCGCTGTCGCCCGGGTGCATTATTTATGGTGTAGTATTTTATGAACGATACGAAAAATGTAAAGTAAAGAAGTTTGACTAAATTGCATATATAAAATGGAAATTAACGATCTTAAAAAAAATTACTAATAAGATATTAGTAGTATGAAAATTAGGTTCTAAGTTAAAATAATGATTCACAAAAAAACTTTAAGTTAGATCAACACGGATAAGTTCATTCATATCTTAGATCATTTGATAAGGTTTGGTTGTTGGTAATATATAATTGTTATTATAAAATTATTAACAATTTAAATTATTTAAAAATAAATATGGACCTCATCAGTAACATAATAAGTTCAATGCTGTATGTCTAATAATTATAAATATTTATAAATATCACTAATAACATTAAATATTTATAAATAATTTGTTGAATAAAATAAAAATATATTGTGATGATAGTGACCCGTAAAAATAATGAATTTTAGTGATAAAATTTATAATATTTGATGATGAGATATGAAATTAAAAAGTATTGTTTAATTTTTTTTTTTTTTGGTTTATCACCAACAGTTTAGTCCAGTTCGGGGGTCAGTTCTAGCATCAAGTGGTTCCAGCCCCCTCCCGATCGCAGTTGCGGGGGATCGAACTGTGGTTCTCCCTACCAAGTTCGGCGCCAAGTATTATTTAATTTTAATGGAAAGAATATCAGTTGTTTATGAAACATCGAATTTATACAAAACTATATAATCAAGTCATTGTTTAATCTTAATTTCTGTATTAATAAAATTAAGATTGTTAATTATAAATTAATTCAGATTTATCATGAATATAATATGCCATTAACATTCTTATTTATCATTAATCTCGTTAATTTTAATTTATTGTAAAATAAAATAAATTAGTACGAATATTGATCTCATGCAGCCTATGGCTCGCGTCTTTATCATTTTCTCATTTTTAAAATTAATTTATTTTTTATGATACAAATAAATATATCAATCTACTCTAATTTTTATTTTAGTAATTTTTGTATATAAAGTAGAAGACGTGTTAAAAAGCGTGATATAGAACATTGTTTGTTGTATTAGTTTTTAAACATCAAAGAAGATATATTAACATCTTTAATTTAAAAAACATTTTTAATTAAAAAATCTAATATGAAACTCATATTCTTTCCTACTATAATTGTATGTCATCATAACATTTATTAAAATATTCATGCACAGGACCGACCCAATCAATGCAGAGGTCCCGTTCTAATTTTAAAAATGGGCCCAAATTTAAAATAGAAATATAACTATAATACACATAAAAATACAATTATATATTAATCAATAATATATTTAATTATAATTACTTTGAGGTTTGATCTATATCAATTTCTGTATGCATTAAGTTTTTATCATAACACTTTTCTTAATTTATGTGATTTTTATTATAAAAATTTATTTATTTCGATTAATATTTAAGGAAAAAAATTAGACATTTCAAAATTTTGAGGCCTCCCTAAATATGAGGCCCTCTGCTGTAGCACTTCCTGCACATGCACAGGGCCGGCCCTGCTCATGCATAGTATTTGATACCTTATACTAAACACTACAGACACCAAAGTTTTTTACTGAACCAAATACTATAAAGACCAAACATTTTTACTAAACCAAACACATATTAGATATGGGAGCTTCTACAGTGAAGTTGCCAAAATGACAACTTTGAAAAAGTCATTGAAAAAGAGATCTAGTGTTATAATAGAGATGTGTAACTTTTATTCTTTAGATGAATCTAACGGTGAGTTTATTTTTTATTTTATTTATAAAAAAAATATCAAGTCAATCTCAATCTAAGGGTAAAAGACCTTATTATATATTTTTTTTAAGTCAATCTCAGCCATTAGATATGAGGTGTATAATTGTTATCATAGATATCAATCACACACTAAAACACACCTAATATTGCATATTAATTATCACGTTGAAGATTCCAATGCTTCAAAATGCAAACTAATTGTAACATATTTCAAATTAATAAAATAAAATAACAATTTTTATTTAATTAATTTTTAAACATTACTAAAAAAAAATTAATTAAAATAGGTTTTAATACAAATTTTTTTAGAATATTAAAATTTTAAATTGTTATTTATTCAAAATAAGTATAATTTTTTTTAATATTAATTTTTTTTACAATATATTTTAAAAATAAGGCTTAAGTGTAATTTGGTCTTCCTATTTAATCTTTTTCTTGATTTTGCTCCCTTATTTTAAAAATTATATTTTAGTTTTTTTTTTTTAAGTTTTCTGTTGAATTTTTGTCCCCCTTCAAGTTTGGAGTATTTTTTAATGAGCTGACCTATTTTTGTTTATGTGTCATTTTTTATTTGCACAAAATTATTTCAATGTCACTTTTTGTCCATTTAATATTAAATTATTTCATTAAATCTATTTTAATATATAAAAATGAATTACCACCAAATTGCCTTAATTACCCTAATCACAAACAATTAAACATGGTTTTGCATACCCCTGAGCGTCATTTTACATCTAATCATGATTACATTCCAACAGTTTATTTAATGCAAAAGTTATGTATTGGAATATGAAAAAACCTGCACTATCTTCTATACTGTTATTGCATTGGAACATACATATTAAAAAAACCCTACCTTTTCATTATTTATCCCTATGTCTATATATTTAAGTCATTATTACTTTTAACTAATTAATTTGTAGATTTTTTATATTAACTAGTGTCTTACCCGTGCGTTCGCACGGGTACCCGTCGTTTTCGCGCATTGTAGTTGAGAAAAATAAAAGATATTAGTAAAAGATTAAGTTTTGGGTAAAATTGAAAAAGTTATAAAAATAGTAATATTTTATTTAACAAATTATAATGAAGGAAAAGTTTTAAAATCGCAAATTCACAAATTATAATGAAGAAATATTCAATCAAATTATATAATTCAATTAGCGATAACTATTAGCCCAATCTCAAACTATCAGCTAAGGAGAATCGATTATTTTTTGCTAGCTAAGGAGAAAAATAATTATTTTGGCTCAATTATAACTACAAACTATCAACCCAATCTCAAACTATCAGCTTTGTCTTGTAGGCCAATGAGAAACCACTACAAACTCCATTTATAATAATGATTCATTCAAAATGCATATTTAATAGAAAAATACTTTGACCAGTTACTTCATGTTCCCGTTAATATTCATTATTTTGATAAGTAACTTCGTATTCCCGTTAATATTTCAAATTTCTTCCCGTTAATTTTCAAAATTTTGATCAGTAACTTCATGTTCTTGTTAATATTCATTATTTTGATCAGTAACTCCTTGTTCCCGTTAATATTCATTATTTTGATCAATAAGTTCGTGTTCCCGTTAATATTCCAAATTCGTTTCCGATAATATTCAAAAAAATTATCAGTAACTTAATGTTCGTATTAATATTCAATATTTTGTCAATAACTCCGTGTTCCCGTCAATATTTATTATTTTGATTAGTAACTTTGTGTTCCCGTTAATATTCAAAATTTGTTCCTGTTAATTTTTAAAATTTGGATAGTAACTTAATGTTTTCGATAATATTCAAAATTTTGATCATTAACTTTGTGCTCCCGTTAATATTTAATATTTTAATCAATAACTCCGTGCTCCCGTTAATATTCAATATTTTGATCAGTAACTCTGTGTTCCCACTAATATTCAATATTTTGATCAATAAACTTCATTTCCCATTAATATTCAATATTTTGACCAGTAACTTCATGTTCCCCTTAATATTTAATATTTTGATTAGTAACTTCGTGTTCTCGTTGATATTCAATATTTTGTTCAGTAACTTCATGTTCCCGTTAAAATTCAATATTTTGATCAATAACTTCAAGTTCCCATTAATATTCATCATTTTGATCACTAACTTCGTGTTTCTGTTAATGTTTCAAATTTGTTCCTGTTAATATTCAATAGTTTGATTAATAACGCCATGTTTCCGTTATTATTCAATATTATATACTTTGCTCTGTAATTTAATACTCACGTTAATATTCAATATTTTGATTACTAACTTCATGTTCTCGTTAATATTCAATATTTTTATTAATAACTTCATGTTCCCGTTAATATTCAATATAGTTTGATCAATAACTTTGTTTTCCCGTTAATATTCAATAGTTTGATCAATAACTTCGTGTTCTCGTTAATATTCAATATTTTGATCAGTAACTTTATGCTCTCGTTAACATGCCATTTTTTATCAGTAACTTCATGTTTCCGTTAATATTCAATACATTTAATATTTTGATCAATAATTTAATATTATCTTTAATATTCAATATTTTGATTAGTAACTTCATGTACCCATTAATATTAAAAAAAATTCTATTAATATTCAATATTTTGATTAATAACTACATGTTCCCGTTAATATTCAATTTTTTTTATCAGTAACTTTATGTTTCTATTAATATTCAATATTTTGATGATATTTTTGAAACAAAAATAAATTAATTTTAACATTGTTTAAAAATATTTGATGATAATTAAATTTTTTTTATAATAACAAAAATCTTAAATTGACAAATTATAATGAAGAAATATTCTATCAAATTATATAATACAATTAATAATAAATATTTAATATAATTGATTAAACTCAATTTACAAATCAAATATATTATTCCATATATAAAATATTTGAATCAATAGTTAATTATTCCTATATATATAAATATTTTTGTTTTGGAATTATTTATAAAACTATTTAGGCTTAATTGCAACTTTAATCCTCCTATTTTGTCTTTTTCTTGATTTTGATCCCTCTATTTTAAAAATCACTATTTTAGTCCATTTTTTAAGTTTTCTGTGCAATTTTCGTCCCTCTATTTTGTTTTTTCTGCAAAATTAGTCCCTATTCCTGTCTCTTTTTCATTAGAAAACTCAAAAAGGGGACCAAAATCGTGGTTTTAAAAATGGGGGACTAAAATCGAGAAAAAGACAAAATAGGGGGACCAAAGTTGCAATTAAGCCAACTATTTAAATCAATTGTAAACTTATTCTCGTTATTACATTTAATTAAATGTGTTAATATCAGTACCATATGTGCGTACCATATAATTACCCGTGTGTATCCGTAATATATTATTTTGTATTTGAATAAAATTGACCCATTAAAATTTTAATGGTAATATTTCAATTGTATGATTAATAAAAAATATCATACAATTTTGATATTATTTATTCATATATTACTTATATTTCATTCTATTACTACTTATTCATACATTACTTATGTTTCATTCTATTACTATTTATTCATACAATACTTATGTTTCATTCGATTACTTATGCTTATTAACACCCATAGTTATTTTTAAATATTTTTTTTAAAAAAAAATCAATAGATCTAATATATTTATTTTATTTAATAATCTCTAAAAAATTTCATTTATATATATATAACTTTCGTATTTTATATTTTAAATAATTTAGTAGTATTAGTAAGAAATCTTATTAAAATGAAAATAGAAAATAGTAGTTAGTTTTTCTATATAGAGAATGACGATGACACATATTGTATTTTAAATATTTTGAAAATATACTTTATTTTTATAATAATATTTATGAATTTTTTATCAAAAAACTCCATACAATATATAAAAGCAATGATATGCCTAAAACATTTTATTAAAATATGTATCTATGAGAGGTTAAAAATCTTCTAACCATATGAAATTTGGTTTCAAAATTATGTTGATAAATTTATTATTTTGGAAGGTTTTTATTAAATAATTTTGAAGGAAATCAAGTGAGATAAATTATATTTATTAATTTTTAATGATAATATGATCACTCAATTTTTGGTGATACAACATCAATATAATTGGAGTACTAAATATATTTGTAACGTAAGGTATGAGTCGTTAAAAAGGCTTTTATATCTTACAAAGTTAGATAATTTTAGGTAAATCATACAAAAGTACAATATTTACTCAAAATTATATTATTTTTAGGTAAATCATACAATATTGTAAAAACAATATAATTTTGTAAGATATAAAAGTACAATATTTTCTCAAATCTAATAATTTAAATATACATATGGTAAGTACTAAAAGAATAAGAAATCAAAAGTTGCAATCACATGTATTAAATCATAAATTAAAAGTTGCAATCAATCGATCAATGATTGCTAAAGATAATTATGATATTTAACTTTTTTATACATAAATGATTTATGTCTTTTCATTCTAAACTCTTTATTTACCTAAAAAAATATACTGTTTTTTTCTTTATTCTTTGATTCTATTTTCTTATACATTTCAAAATTATGTATATGTTTTGAATTTGTAATATTTTATTATATTCTATATTTATTTATTTTTGTTCGACCTTAGAATAAATAAATATCAATAATATTTTATAAAACTAACTTTATAAATTATATATATATATATATATATATATATATATATATATATATATATATATATTGATAAACTTAATTTTTTTAATTTTATCTAACTAAAATATTCTTTAGTTATATGAATTAATATACAATATTATGTTATTTATATATTATAATATCTATAATTTTTATAGCTACTAAGATTTAATTAAATATCACTCAAAGATAAAATCAATTAATCAATGAAATTTATTTATTAAAATTTGCAATAATATACCAATTATTTCCATATTAAGAAAATAGGTGTGCTGCTTCATTATTTCAACCAACCATTCTTTAAAATCACGTTCAAATCGACCATAATGCTTGGATTATTATGGATAAGAAGTTAAAAGTTGTAATCACATTAAATCAAAAAATTAAAAATAATAAATCAAAGGTTGCAATCAGATTAAATCAAAAATTAAAGTTGCAATCAAGTAAAATGATTATGATATTTAATTTTTTTTATAGGTAAATGATTTATGTCTTTTCATTTCAAAACTCTTTATTTACCTAAACAAATATAATGTTTTTTTCTTTACTCTTTGATTTTATTTTCTTATAAATTTCGAAATTATGTATACATTTTTAATTTGTAATATTTTATCTTTATTTTTTGTTTTGTTCGACCTTATAATAAATAAATATCAATAATATTTTATAAAACTAACTTTGTATATATTGATAACCTTAATTTCTTAATTTGACCTAACTAAAATATTCTTTAGTTCTATGAATTAATATAAAATATTATCTTATTTACATATTATAATATCTACAATTTCTATAATTACTAAGATTTAATATAAATATCACTCAAACATAAAATCAATCAATTAAGATTTATTTATTAATATTTGCACTTAAAATATAAAAAATTAAAGTTCATTCTATGAATTAATATAAAATATCATGTTATTTACATAGTATAATATCTACATTTTTGACAAAACTTGCGCAAGCATAACCCAGTAATTTCAAGCAGATTCTCCATTGTATATTGACACCAGCCAACTTGATTTCTACTTCTACAGCTCAAACTTTTGGGACAGTCAAAGAAGAATATTTATTTCAAACGAATCGTATAGACGATGTTTTCTACTGTCTGCACAGAAAAAAATCCAAAACACATATTAAGACAATATTTAAATTGTTACTAAAAAATAGAAAATAGGGATTGGAAACAACCCATGTAAAAAACGAACCATATACTATGGAGTGACGCCAATTGGTACTTCAGAATGATACATTACAAATTCAACCTGCAAATAACATGAAACGCCAATGAGTACTTCAGAATGATACACTACAAATTCATCCTGCAAATAACATGAAAGATATTTTCTATCAAGAAAAGAAAGAAAAAAATGTTAAATTCCGGTTTGTCCATGAATAGTCGTGGGAATGGCTGTAATTGCAAAAATAGTATAAACCAAAATTTTCCACGATTAGGTTTGATGAACATGATAGATACTGTGAAAGTATGATGGTTATATATAGTAATGATAAAAGTGTTTTGGAACGTGAAAGGTGGAGGGCTTGGAAGGCAGAAGGGGTTTGGAAGGCAGAAGCATTATATGAGGTCATTAGTGCTGTAAGCAGTTGTGAATGTGAATGGCCAGAGAAAGTAAATAATTTGTAACTGCGAGATCATGAGAGTTTGGAGGTTTAAAGTTCAATCCTACAATGGGAAAGGAATGATGTGGAATTTTGTGAGAAGAGAGGCTGATGTGGCATAGCTAAGAGATGAGGAAATGGTAGACTTTTCTTATATGATAGATAATTGGACCGTTGGTTTTCCCCAAATATTGTTTCACGCGTAAAACAAATTATTTTGGCATTTCATCACTTCCAACGCTTCCTTCTCATTATTAAAGTCTCTATTATTTTCCAATGCACATCAATGGGAGCATTTGCTATAAGAATAACTACATGAATAACTCTCCTCATTCTCCAATTTTCTTTTTCCATTAAATTTATTCCCCTTCAACCTTTGGATGAGCGACTGTTTTTTTCAATTTTATTTTTAGGGTTGTATTTTCTTCTTCCTGTTTATTGATTTTTCCTAAATAGTGTTGTTGTTCTCTTTAGATTCGCACATTCAGTCCAGGGATCTGAACGAGAGGGTTGGAGAAATCAGATTCGCTTATGCAAGGTAAGTTATCTATGAATCACATTCAATCCTCCTTTCAATCTTTAGTTTCTTTTTCTATTAGAAATCTCCTTTTCTCTCTACTTCATATATTTCAGTTCTTCTCCTAACTGATTATGAATTCTATTTTTAATCCCAGAACAAAAAACAAAAGCAACGGATTTTAGAAATTTGTTCAGAAACTTAAGTATTTCGTGTAACTAAAAATCGACCCCAAAGTCGATGTAAAGATAGTATTTTTAATTATTGTTATTCGATTTTGTTTAATTTTAGTGTTTTTAGTAATGTTTTCAAATGAGTTTTCTGCTATGTGTTGATTTTAACAGAAAAAAGAGGGAGGAAGAGATGGCTAAAGAGAAGGAGCAGAATAATTTATTCAAAGTTGTTGTCAGTCAGCTTAAAGTTCCAACTGGTTATTATTTCACTGTGTAATATTTTTTGGGATTATAGTTAATGGGTTTCTGTTATTCAGGTGATGATGATATGTTGTTCATTGATGTTGTTTGTTTGTTATTGTTTTGGTTTTGATGAGATTTCTTTTTCATTTTTTTCTTCTGTTGTTTTGGTCTGATGTTATTTAGATACAATGGAGAAATGGGATGCAGAAAGTATTGGAGGCGAAGCAAAATAATCAGAATAAATCGAAAGGAGTATAATCAGAACAAATCAAAAGGACTATAATCAAAACAAATCAAAATGAGTATAATTAGAACAAATCAACTGACATCTTAGTTTAAGTTGGTTTTTTACAGTTTATGTTACAAATGATTCTAACAATTTTAAATATATAGGTAGGATTTTACTCTGCAAAAATGGAATGGTCCTAAATGACAAATACAGGGATTTCCATGTGTGAGCCGAATGTTGTTTAACAATGAATCTTATTGCGCCCCCTGTGGGGAAGGGGATGAGATGTTTTTTTTTTTAATGTTTTGTCATACTTTTGTTTTCAGGGGCATAGTCAGGGAAAAAAAAGAAACTAATATATAATAATTTGTTGGACATTTACTTTAGTTTGTGTTATTATTATCAACCTATTTGGATTTTAGTATTTTAACTTATTAAAACTTTCAAACTTGCCTTTTTAGTATTCCAATAAACTAGCTAATAAACCCGTGCGTTGCACGGGATTAATTAGAATATATTTAAATAAAAATTTTATGATAGGAAAATAAATTATTTTGGTTTACTTGATTTTTTATAATTTTTTTTTATATAAATAATTGTATATGGTTTGTACATAATTATATATAATAAAATAATGATTTTGATATGTATAATTATGAAAATTAACTTTATTATTTGTTGGAGAAATAAAAATAAAAATTATGGCTTGAGAAAAACGTCCATATTTTTTATGATTAAAATAGCTTTACATGTATATGATTAAAGATTTGCTTGCTTCTATAATAAAAGAAGAAAAAATCGTATTCGATATTAAAACAGTGAGGATAAATGATAACAAAAGTGGTATAAGATGTATTCGATGTTTAAAATATAATGGATTAATATTTCTTATCTAATATAATCATTACTACGATATTCTAAATATTTTTTTTATTTAATCTATAAAGTAACAATTGAAGTGTCTAATACTAATTATAGATTTATTTCTTAATAGTAATTATAAATTTATTGATTAATAGCATTTATTTTATTTTACAGTTGAAAGAAATTTAAAGGTTAAAAGAAATGTTAAGCTATAACTATTATTTATATCTATATGTGAACATTAATGTGATATTTTTTTTTACACCAATCACCTCTTTTACCGTAAAAGTATTCCAAGCATGTTTCATATCAATTTTCCACGCATGCTTTCTCTTCCAATGAGAATATTTTAACTTTTTAGTTTTCCAGCATTGGGAAATATCAAGAATTTGAAATACCACCCATTCCAATTCCTTCTCTACATCTATAAATTTATACTCCTAACCAAATCTACCTAACACTTTTCTTTTTATATTATTCAGTAGCATTCTATCAAGCAGAAGGGTCTGTGTCTCTTTTCATCTTCCTTAACCCTATTTTTTTTCTCCGGCTCCGCCGATTATAGGGGACATAGGGATCCTTCTTCCTTCTTATAAGTTTTAAAACATAAATATAGGGATCCTTCTTCCTTCTTTTAAGTTTTCAATCCTACATTTTCAATATATCCTTTACTTTTCCCCTAAATTATTTCATCCTTTCTGATTTGCAGGTATGATTTGTTCTCTAATTTTAACAATCATATATTTTTCAACTATCGTATTTTGTATTAGATTTTTGTATGTTCTACTTATCTTTTTCACTCTGATATGAAACAATCCCCCCTCCTCAAAGTTACCGAAAATTGCTCAAAATTGTCGCTGCCATCATTTTATTTTGATTTAGTTTTCTGCAGTCTGTTCCTTCTATGAAAATCCAAAAATTTCTCCTTCATTTGTGTATTCTATGTTTTAAGATTTTTCTTTTTTTTGTGTAATAGTTTGTGTATTTTATATTTTGAGGTTTTTTAAGGGTTTTTCTTCTCAATATGTTTTTATTTTGACAAACAAAGTCATAAGTTTAACAGTTTGTTTTTAGGGAACAAAATAGAAACTTAACAATTTGATTTTGACAAAAAATCATTAAATAAACGTAAGAGAATACACAAACTATTGTATCTTTTTAAATGTCTCTTGCTCCAATCTAAACCTTTTAATTACTTATAAACAAGGGAAAGAAAAAGGTGAAGATGGTGGGCACGAGGGATGGCATAAGAGAAACAGCAGCGCAGTGGATTTGTTTCCATTTGTTCTTATAGGGAAATTGGAGTTGCCTTATTATTTTATGGAATTAATATGGTTGTTATTGTAAGAATACATTTACTTTATTTGCTTCAAGTAGATTGTTAGAAGAAATTAGAATTGCTATTGCTTTTATAAGAATACATTTTATTCTATTATAAATATATGAATGTGTTGTAAGAATTTATTATTTCATGAAAATGATGGTTCTCTGATAATGGTTGCATAGCTTTTGGATGAGAATTGTTTCACGGCTTTGTGGCTTTATCTTTCACTTGGTTACTATTATGAGAATTGGTTTATTGTTCTTGGTGTATCAAAGTTATGTCAGTAATTTATTAGTACATTTAGTTTTATGAGAATTGATTTATAGAAATGTATGGTTCTTATTGTACCAAATGTAGATATATTGTTTAGAGGTTTTTTTTTTATAGAAAATTATGAATCGATGGAATTGTTGTTTGAAATTGTATTATGATTTTTTTTAATCATGAAAATAATGATTATTAATAAGAAAATTGATTTTTTTTCCAAAAGAAAAGGGTGTGAAATTGATTATTTATTCATTCAACACAGATCTTATTCATAGCTTAACGGAAAATGCTTAGGGATATATTGTCTAATAAAGGGTCATATTTCTCTTTCTTCTAAAATAAATCATAATTAATTATTACAATTAATATTGTGTATATGGCATAATTAATAGCCATCAATATATTAATCATGCCCACTCACTTAAATAGGGTTTATTAATTTGCGATTTTATTGTAATTTTGGACTATTGGTTTTGTCAATATTTTGAGTTTATACAAAACATCAGTTTCTAATGTTTTTATACACTTTTTATACACGTTTCTATATCATTATCCTCTAAGAAAATGTAAAGTCCCTCTTTTACCATGGCATAGACTTTTTCTGTTCTGTTTCTATTTTTAATATAGGAAATTGAAAAGTTTTCCATTATTTATTTTCCACTATTTATACTCCTTCAAAATCTCATATTTGTCGAAGAAAGAGGGAATTTTTTTATTGGGCTTTTGATCTTTTATTTCCAATTTTTTATTAGACTTTTGAATATATGGTCTATATATAATTTATGATTATTATTATTTAAAATTTTAAATATTATAAATAATCTTGATCTGTGTTTAATAAATTTTAAGATGTTACTTTACATATATTTTTTTAAGTAATAAATATAATAACTATAATAAAATATATTAATTAAGTAAATCATTTGAAATTACAATTATATTATCGAAAAAAGTATGTTTTTATTTTTAATGGTTTTTAGAGGTTTCCATAATAACTACATTACTTCTATTTTTGATGGTTTTTATTTCCAAAGCATTTTATATTAAAGGTAACTCTACTCAACTTTTTGTGTTGGATAGATAAGAATTCACCTTTAAAAAATATTTGTATTAAATTATGTAATAAAGGATAATAATGATTATTAACATCTTTTTGAAATATTTATATTTAAAAAATAACATCATAGTTTTTCTTACATTTATATATAATAATAATAATAATAACAATATAACAACAACAATAATAAAAATACTTTCTATAAAAAAATAAAATAATAATAATATTAATAATAATAATAATAATAATAATAATAATTTATTAGTATTGTAAATGGTGAATATTTATAAAATTTATTTTATATATTTATTACATATTAAATATTATAAAAAATTCTTAATTTGGAGAAATTTGCATGTATTAAATTGATAAAAAAGATGGATAACACAATTTTCTTATGAAAAACTCAAATTTGTTATTATTTTTATTTAATTTATTTTATTATGTATTCAATATTTATAAAAAAGATGGATAAATTCATACTATATTTTTTGCATATATAAATTCATAATATATAAATTTTATATTCATATGAATTTTATACTCATATGATATCTTTTACAATTTACTTATCACATTGCATTTTATAAAAACTTTTTCTTTTAAATTTTTCAACAATGATTATTTGTTTAAAATTTGTCAGAGATTCCTTATAAAATTTACCTGTGTTTAAATTTATTTTCTATTAGATGATAAAATTATATATTATCAATAGAATTAATAAATTTACAATACAAAAAATTTAAAAATTATAGGCATGCCCGACGGGCCTAACCTATTATTTTGACGGGCCGACAAAATATTTACTTAAATTGAACAAATATAGAGATCATATATTAATAAATTCTGAATTACTATAGCATATAACTTATAAATTACTACACAAATTTAACAAACATAATCAAATTGTGTTATCCATCTTTTTTTGGTGTATATTTTTTTTTATTTTACATTAAATCTAATCAAATTATTAAACCAATATATTTTTTTGTTGTATAATATATTTTATTTTATAATATTGATAGAAATTGTAAAATTAAAATTATAAACAATTATAAAAATTATTGGCATGCCCGACGGGCCAAACTTTTTTTTCCACCATATATTTGGTTTAATGGCAATTAAACAATCTATCTATATCCTAACAACTACTACAACTTAATAAATTAAATTAATATTTATATGACAATTAATATTGATTTTTTTCTGTTAATTTGTATAAATTAAAATACATTTTTTAACCATAACCATATTATATTTATTTAATATTTATACCGACTTTACGTGACCCGTGCGGACGCACGGGTCCTTTACTAGTTTAATAATAAATCAACAATCAAGTATAGAAAATATTCATCTATTGCATCTTCAAAATTCAATCTGAAACAAATATGAACAAGAACCCAGAAATTATGAACAAGAATTCATAAACCTATGAACAAGAACCCATAACCCATAAACTATGAATAAAATTCATAAAATATTCAATGAAGATTCTTCAACCAAAACCTCACCATTCATATAACCACAAAAAAAAAAAAACCTCACCATTCAAAATTATTCAAAAATCCTAAACCATAACAATAACTATATGAATCCAGAAGATTTAAAATTTCTGAAATTGATAAATCCAAAGATCCATAAGATATGAAATTCACAAATCAAAAACTTAGAAGATCTGAAATTGTGATTTTCACATCACCCCCTCCTCCATCTCCTAACTTAAAAAACACCTGAAAAAAATTAAAAAAAACTCTCACAATTAAAAGTTGTTCAACAAATCAGAATCCACAACAACCAAAATACAGAACATCCAAAAATAGAGAAAAGATGAAGCAGATGAAAATAAGCAATGAATCCATGGCTTGAGTGTTAAGAGCAGCGTTAGGGTTGGAGGAAAAACAGCAGGAGCGATGCCAGTGAGAGTACCCATGGCGGCACCAATTGCAACACCTTAGGCAAACAATGAATGTCCGACGCAAATTTAATCCGTGAAAAAGCTATATAAGTTGAGAGGAAGAGATTAGTGGTGGTGGTGGTGGTGTGATCTTAAAAAACTGAATCTTGTGCAAACAATAGAAGGGGGCGGCTAGGGTTAGTGTTTGAGGAAGATGAATTTGGCGTGTTGTTGTAGAGAGAGAATATCAAGAATCATATCAATTTAAGTGATATATGAAATAATAGTAATATAATTATTATTATAACAATAATAATAAAAGAATAAATATATAAAAGTAAATATAAATAAAAGACAAAAAAAAATTGATGACATCAAATAAAATGTATAATGATATTTTATTACCATATAAGATCATCTAATTTATTAATTTGATTTGGTACGTGTTGTCAAAACATTCTAAATATAAAACCATATATTTTAGTAGTTAGATAATATAATTCAATTAATATATTTTAAATAAAAATTAAAAATTACTGTCATAATTTAATATAATGAATACTTGACACAGAGAAATAATAAGAGCGAAACATGAAATTGAAAAAATAGAAGAAAATTCATAGGTAATTAATATATACGAAAATATATTAAAAAAATTAATAGTGACTGAAATTTAGGTCACTGATAGTTTCTGATCGATTTAGTGACTATGATATTGACCATCATCAATGCATCTCTGACATAGTTCACAAATAGTTGACCATCATCAATGCATCTCTGAAATGGTTCACAAATAGTTGACCATCATCCAATGCATCTCTAACATGGTTTACGCATAGTTAACCATCATCAATGCATCTCTTACATGGTTCACACATAGTTGACAATCATTAGTTGAATCCCTGATATGGTTCACACATAGTTTACCATCATCACTTGAATCCCGGACATGGTTCACACATAGTTTACCATCATTAGTTGAAATCCTGACATGGTTCACATATAGTTTACGATCATCATTTGAATCCCTGACATGGTTCACACATAGTTTACCATCATCAGTTGAGTCCATGACATGGTTAACACATAGTTTACCATCATCAGTTGAATCCATGATATGGTTCACACATAGTTTACCATCATCACTTGAATCCCTGGCATGATTAACACATAGTTTACCATCATTAGTTGAAACCCTGACTTGGTTCACATATAGTTTACCATCATCAGTTGAATCCCTGACATGGTTCACACATAGTTTACACTACTAGAAATATGGCCTACGGCCACGCTAAAATTTTCCACAGCTCAGAAACTGTGGCCACATATATGATTTGACCATGGTTTTAAAAGCGTAGAATTATGTTATAAAATATTGGATCCGGAATATGAAACTGTGGCCTTTACTTCAATTGCCACGGTTATACAACTGCGGATATTTTAAGCCACAAAGGAAAACTGCGGTCTTATAATTTTGACTACCCAAGTCCAAAAAATTAGTCCCCGCCATTTTTTCCCTCTTTTCTTTTCGTTTCCCTCTTCTTAATTAATTTCTTTTATAATATTTTTTAATTAAAAAAACAATAAAAATATAAATACGTATTTATATTTTTTAAGTTTCCCACTTCTTAATTAATTTTTTTCTAATTTATTTAAATTAAAAAAAAACAAAAATGTAACATAATAATCTCCTAAAACCAAAACCACATCATTCTTATCTTGGTAAAACCAAAACCCTATCTTCCACCTTCACCCTCCCTCTCAAACTCAACCGCCTCCACCCAAAACCCCTCATATTCTCTTCATTCCCAAAAATCTCCGCCGCAGCATAACCGGATCGAGAGACAGCGAGAGATGAGTGAGGATCGAGAGAGAAGAGGATTATGGTTTGTTATTGTACAAAGTGTGGTTGAGAGAGAGGCGTGTAGCAGGGAAAGAGAAGGAGATTGGGGGTTAGGTCAAGATGTTACGCTTTGTTGGTAGCTAAACCATGTGCTTGTATATTGAGTCTGAGATTGAGAAAGCTTCAGCCGTTTCAGCCTCTTCGCCGCGCCGTATCGCTCAAAATCTCTAGAAATTGGTAACCATACACAATCAATCTCCTTAATTCTCTTTCTTAAGCATTATTTTTGTCATTTTTGTTAGGGTTTTTATGTGTTTTTCGTTGCAGGTTTCAGAACATGATTGTCCCCATTTACTGTTCTATGGTCCATCAGGTTCTGGCAAGAAAAGCCTAATCATGACTCTTCTCCGTCAAATGTTTGGACCCGGTGCTGAAAAGGTCCTTTTTTTCTACTCTTTTGTGTGTTTGTTTCAATTAGGGAAAAAACATATCTTGCTTAATGTTTGTTCCCTTACTAATAAAGGATTTTAGATAAAATTAGAATAATTTTAGTAATTGTTTTGTTGTCTTTCTCAGTTGTTGTTATAATGTAGCGTCAGTATTTGATTGTTTGTGTTTATAAATATGGTTGAGTTAGTGTTGTTTACTTATCAGTGCTGTAAACTTGTTTCCTTTTTAAATCATTTTTCTCTGTTGTGTTTCAGGTGAAGGTGGAAAATAGAGCATGGAAAGTGGATGTAAGCTTCATTCTTTCTCTAACTGTGCCCCTTTATTTTCTTATTGTCGTTATGAACTTGTGAGTTTTTTGAAACAATATTACATTTGTATGGTTTGGGGGTTATTTTATGTTCAGCTTTATTGGATTTGGTGTGTATAGTTAAACTGAATCATTGCTTTTAATTTGGCTATTTATTTTTATCTTAAAGTGACATGGAATTGGTTTCACTTTTTCAGGCTGGGAGTAGATCTATTGATTTAGAGCTGACAACATTATCAAGTGCCAATCATAATTTGGTTTTCGAAACTTCCATCCACTCTTTTTATTTGTTCCACAATTTATACTTAGTTAAAATGTTTTTTTGTTGACACATTGAGGTGAAGAAGAGATGAGAACAATGAAGAATACAATATGAGTTCCATTATTAGTTGTCATTCTATTTTTATAAGTGTTTATTTTTCTGTTTGTTTTCTAGAGCTTAAATGTTTTTTTCTCCAGCTTCTGTTTGTCCTACTGTTTTTGTTTCAAGCCCCTAATGAACAAGATGAAAAAGTTATATGATAAAAAAACATGTTCACATGATTGGATACATCTATTTGGAGTGCAACTGCTTCATTGCTTTCTTACCAAAACCATCATGGATGGATCTTTATAATCAACTTTTCTGTGTTAGGAGTAAATGCCGATGATGTTCGAGTCTCTGTGGCAGGAGCCCTTTTTTCTGTAGTGCCATGGACACAGTGTGAACAAGTAAGTGGTTGTAACTTTTATAATCATGGTGACAATAAACTACCATTTGTGATATTTGTTATTGGTTGTTGTCATTCATGTGGTACTTGACTTTTCATAACTATGGT
Organism: Vicia villosa; assembly: GCF_029867415.1. NCBI lineage: Eukaryota > Viridiplantae > Streptophyta > Magnoliopsida > Fabales > Fabaceae > Vicia > Vicia villosa. The sequence goes on from NW_026705574.1 coordinate 237,403, forward strand.
TTATTATTCATTGATGCCGAGCAAGTTAAGTCCTAATGGTTTATTATTCATTTACTCATATAGTAGAATCTCCGACTCTTTTGCAGGTTATTCAAATAGCTTTACAGATGTTAGATGAAGGATGAAGGATGAAGGATGAAGGATGAAGAAATAGATTCACTAATTTTAACAGAGTCATGATGGACATTGGCCAGGAGATTATGGAGGTCCCATGTTTCTTATGCCTGGATTGGTAATTTTTTTACACTTTTCTCCTATTCAAAACTTGTGTGTTTTTACTTTTCATTCATAATGATGATTAAACAGGTTATTACTTTGTCTGTCACCGGGGCTTTGAATGCAGTCTTAACCGACGAGCATAGAAAGGAAATGCGCCGTTACCTCTATAATCATTAGGTAACAACTTCACTCTATCTTTCACGCTAATCAGTGGGGTTTGCATATTGAAGGTCCAAGCACAATGTTTGGCTCTGTCTTGTGTTACGTTACTCTAAGGTTGCGAGGGGAGGGACTGAATGATGGAGATGGGGATATGGAGAAGGGACGTGACTGGATTCTTGAGCATGTGGGGGAAAATGTGGCTATCAGACAAATCTTACTCCACATTCCTCTTAGTGATTTGTTTCTTCCTGAATATCGATGTTCATTGATTTCTTGACTATATTTTTGGATTTACCTATAACCTGAAAAAGTTGTGGGAATTATACTGACTGTTTCATTTCTTGTTTAAAGGTTGGTTATTTTTTTAGTCTATAACACATGACAATGCCATCTTTTGACAGTAGGTATTTTATAAATGCAGATTGTTCTCCAAAGGAATAAACCTTCACTTGAGCAAATAAGTAAAAGGTATGAGTGCAGCTTTGAAAAACTAAATAAATATAATGCTTTGACCAGGTTTATTTACCTACCTTAGTCTGTATTATTATGCTTTGCACTGAAACACTACTGCACCAGGTTTAAATACAATAATGTGCTTGTGTAAATCTTAACAACCTTTCTGCTATTTCAGAGTGAAGTAAATTATATCAAATGGGATCCTACTGGTTCACTACTGGCCTCGTGTTCAGACGATAAATAGTGTTGCGAATACAATGAACAATATTGTTGATATTTTGAATTGTATATGTTGATATTTTGAATTGTATATTTCAGGGTTGTAATTAGAATGCAATAGATACTCTATATAAACATATCAAATTTATAATGGGTCACATACTAGTACATTATAATTGTGATTATATTTATTTATTGTATATTAATAATGTATTATAGCTAGCTTAGTTGGCAAACTTTTGATTGGTGTATATATATATATAATGACATCTTTGTGTAATGATACAGAAATAAACCGTGGCAAGATTAATGGTTTAGAATGCATAACATATAACAACGGTTTTAAATAGGTGGTCATAACCAAACCGTGGCTATATCTTGAACTAATACTGTGTCGTAAACGTCAAAATGAAACCGTGGCTTTACCATATAGCCACAGTTTTTAAGTCATGGCAAGTACAAACCGCGGCCTTAATCAAGCTACCTAAACCGTGGCCTAAAAAAGCCACGGTTGTAAAAAAGGCGTGGTCTATACCAAAAAACCGTGGACTTTACTTTAGGCCACGGCCGTATACTCCACAGTTGGATTTCCGTGGCCAAACCGTGGCCTAAGCGTTACGCCACGGTTATTTTGCATATAGCCTCGGTTTTCTGGGCGTGGCAGGAGGCCTTTTTTCCTGTAGTGTTACCATCATCATTTGAATCCCTGACATGGTTCACACATAGTATACCATCATCATTTAAATCCCTGACATGGTTCACACATAGTTTACCATCATCAGTTGAATCCCTGACATGGTTCACACATAGTTGACCATCATCAGTTGAATCCCTGACATGGTTCACACATAGTTTACCATCATTTGTAACATGGTTCACACATAGTATACTATCATCAGTTGAATCCCTGACATGGTTAACACATAGTTTACCATCATCAGTTGAATCCCTGACAGGTTACACATAATTTACAATCATCAGTTAAATCCATGACATGGTTCACACATAGTTTACCATCATCAGTTGAATCCCTAACATGATTCACACATAGGTTACCATCATCATTTCATCTGTAACATGCTTCGCACATAGTTGACCATAATCAGTTGACTCCCTGACATGGTTCACACATAGTTAACCATCATCAATTCATCTGTAACACGCTTCATACGTAGTTGACCATCATCAGTTGACTCCCTGACATGGTTAACACATTTGACAATCATCAGTTGACTCCCTGACATGCTTCATACATAGTTGACCATCATCAATGCATCTCTGACATAGTTCACAAATAGTTGACCATCATCAATGCATCTCTGAAATGGTTCACAAATAGTTGACCATCATCCAATGCATCTCTAACATGGTTTACACATAGTTGACTATCATCAATACATCTCTTACATGGTTCACACATAGTTGCCATCATCCTATACATCTCTGACATAGTTCACACATAGTTGACCATCATCCTATACATCTCTGACATGGTTCACACATAGTTGACCTTCATCAGTAGACAATCTTCCATGGTTCACACATAGTTGACTATCATCCTATACATCTCTGACATGGTTCACAGATCGTTCACCATCATTTTATGCATCTCTAAAATGATTCACACATAGTTGACCATTATCAGATGACTGTCTAACATGGTTCACAAGTAGTTGACAGTTAACTGTCTGATATGGTTCACACATAGTTGGCTATCATCAATGCATCCCTAAAATTGTTCACACCTAGTTGACCATCATCAATAGATCCCTGACATGGTTCACACATAGTCAAACATCATTAGTTGACTGTCTGACATGGTTCAAACATAGTTGACATTCATCAGGTTACTGTCTGACATGGTTCACACATAGTGGATCATTATCGATGCATCCCTGACATGGTTCACACATAGCTGACCATCATCAATGCATCCCCGACATGGTTCACACGTAGCTGACCATCATGAATTGACTATCTGTAACGCCCGGAAAAATAAGTATATGCTTAATTTGGACGTTTGTGACATTTATTGGAATTTTACCATTTTTGGAGTCGTGTCAGTCGGTATTAGTTCGGGATGGCGGACTAATATTTGATTGAAGGTTTCCATATTTTTGGTACTAGAAATATTATTAAGGTAATATTCTGCGTTTTGGGGTTTTTCTGAGCAATTGAGTTTAGACCGTAAAGTAGATATTTTCATTATAAGAAAAGAGATAAGAGAGATAGAAAGAAAGAAAAGAAAGAAAAACAGAAAAGGAAAGAAGAGAGAAAGAAAGGGAAGAGAGAAAGAAGAAGAGGAAGAGAAGAAAAAGTGGAGATTGGTGATTTTTCATCCGAATCGAGTTCCGATCGTTGCTATAGTCGGGTAAGGGGGTGAATCTAATTTATCTTGAATGTATGATCCTTATAGTCTTGTTCTTGTTCTTGTTCTTCTTCTTCTTGTTCAATTTCCATAACTTTCTTGTGTGGTCTTTGTTTGATCTATGTTTGTTTGAGTATGATTTTATGATGATTAAATGATATCCTTGTTGTGTTATGATGATTGATCATGCTTTCTTTTCCATTTCCATGGCTTGATTGAGTTTGAAGAAAATGTTAGGTTTTGAGAAAGATTGATGAATCAACCATGAAAAGTTTGATGTTAGGTTGTTTTTATGGTATGTATGTGTTGTATTGATGTTATAATGATGTATAGGTGTTAGAGTAATGTTTATAAGAGTTTGGTTGGTGGAAATGGTGATTTTAGGGTTTCTACGAAGCTTAAGTCGATCTACACAGAGGTTTGCGTCGACCTGTGCAGCCTAAAAAGGCAAAAATCTGGGTTTTCTGATGAATGCGTCGACCTATTGGGTCAGTGTGCGCATACCCGAGGGTGGCAGGAGTTCAATGCGTCGACCTATGGTTTCCATGCGTCGACCTACAACTTTTTCCATTTTTGGCAGATTTTGTAACGATCGTAACTCTTGAACCGTAACTCCGATTTTGTCGCTGTTCGAAGTGTTGGAAAGCTAACGCAATGAACTATAATATGATCTAATAAAATGATTCATAGGATGTAGTCTCCTATTATTTTTATTAGAATCAAGTGATGAAATGTGTAGTATGTTCAATTATCCAAACTTTGAAACCTTGTAACTTTTTATGTGTAACTCTGTTTTATACGCCGTTCGAAGAGTTAGAAAGCTAGTTAGATGTTCTATATGATGTTATAGGCTTGGTTAACTTGTGATTGATTGGTTTTAATTGTTTTTGATGAAAACACATAATTGTTTATATGCGCGATATGATTAGTAAATAATCATAGTGCTTGGTTGTAATTGTTGTTGATGTGTGGATTAACATGAAATCATGTTCGTATGTGTTATGTATTAATGAATGTTCATTCTTGATATGTGACGATGTTTGGTTGTTTGTTGTTAACATGATGTGTGGCCTTATGGCAAGTAATTGTTGTTATGAGAATGATGTATTATCATTGTTGAATTGTTGTTATTACAACTTGATGATGATGTATTGATGAAGTTGTGAGCCGATGGCCAATATTAATTTGATGTGTATAAATGTGTTATACGTTCATCTATGCCGATGTGGCAAGTATGTTTTGACGGTGAATGTGTGCTGTGTGCTTATTACTGCCTGTGTGGTAATTATGGTGTGATGTAATTGATAACGATGTTATTAATTGGTGATGTATCATTTTGGATAGAATATAAGCGATGTAACGTGAGTGTATGATCGTGTTATATTGTTGATGATGTTGTTGTCATGTAATAGAGTCATATATTTGCGCATCATAACATTTCAATACGTTAATGGCGGAATGCTGTTAACAGATGGCCTGCGGGCATTGGTTACCAGTAGGAGCTTAATGCTCGGTAACAGTATATTAGCCTAAGTGGCAGAGGTCATCAGTGGGAGCTACATGCTCGATGAAGACAGCCTGCGGGCTTCCTGAGTGGAATAAAGTCCCAGCATAATGCTCGACAAGGGTCATCAGTGGGAGCTACATGCTCGATGACGACAGCCTGCGGGCTTCCTGAGTGGAATAAAGTCCCAGCATAATGCTCGGCAAGGTGTATTTGTCATAATGACAAGGAGGAGTTTACTCCGGATTCGGTACCACATGCCTATGCATAGTCGAGTCTCATTCATCATTGTTTGTCTTTATAATTTATGTTATCATTCATGTGTCGCATTACTTATATATCGATTGTGGTTAAATGAGTGGATTACCTTGTTGTATGATTCTTGATGATACTTGTTGGTATTACTATATTTGTCATGCTTCTTCATTATAAATTATATTCCCACCCTTCTGGTGATTTGATGCTTGAGTGGCATCCTGCAGATTAGCCGCTTTGGGAGTCTTTTGGAGGAGGTAGTTCTCCAATTGGTCTTGTCGGTCACTCTGATACGTAACACCGGGTAGTTGGGAGTCTGTTGTTATTTATTTATATACGACTCTTTTGAATATGTATATGTGATAACGTGTCGTTGTGTATTGTAAACACTTTATATTGGAAAACTCCTCTTTGAGAGTGAAAGCTATACGTATATATATATATATATATATATATATGTTCATATCTTCCGTGTGTTATGTATTGTTTTATTAGCAGGTGTTGTATGCTTTTGGCATCGCTGATGTCCGTTTGTTTTCTAGGTGTTTGTTTGATTACTTGGTGTAACATCCTAATTGTGTTGTATGAAATTTTAACACTCTGATATTTTCTTGCCTAAATGCTTTGGGTAGAATTGGGGTGTTACGTTAGTGGTATCAGAGCAGGTCGGTCTGTCCGGCCAGTGTTGTCTAATGTTGTTTAATTCCTCAGTACGTGATAAGTGTGTGGAGCACTGTCAGTACTTGTTGTGCCTCTAGTCGATTGTATGCAGGAGTGGTTTGAAGCTTAGTGGGGGAGAAGATATGCTTCTCGGATATGTTTCATTTTCAAGATGTAAGTATGCTACTGAGGGCAGCAGTACTAGTGTTGTTGGAATCTGTTGTTTTCTGAAGTGAAGGCGACTTGGACTTAAGACTTTGGTTGTTAATCAAGTTGGAGTGTCTCAGAGTAGATTTTGGTTATTTCTAAAGAATGGAATTTAGAAAGTTGTGATGCTCTAAAGCTACTGATGGACTGTGAAGTTGTTGTTTGAGTAGCCTTGTGTGAGGCGTCGTTGTTGGATCAGTGATTAAGCAAAGTATTGTGGTAGACTTTGTTGTAGGAGTTATTGACGTTGTTGGAAACGTTTTGGAACTCGAGTAAGAATTAGGAGTATGAAGAGTTGAGTAGGATCTCAGGAATTTTGTTTTGAGATATTGTTAGAAGTGTTTTGGTACGTAGCTACAAGACGTCGGGTTAGCTGGTTCAGATGATCTTGAGAGATTTGTGAATTATGCAATTATAGTGCTTCTATGCTATGAGCAAAAGTTGGAAAAGAATATTATTAATGTTGGTACTGATAGTTTATACTCTATTATGATTGTCAGCTACCTATTGACAAATTGAGGACTTGATCACCCTTAATCTCTTGTTGATAGTAGACGGGATCGTATTGGACGTGATAGGCTTATATGGCTAGTTTGATAATATTGGAAGTGAATGAGTCGGTGCAAGGTGGTACGACATTGTTTATGTTGTCGCCGACTTTGGATGTTCTTGAGAAAGAGAGATTATGGGAATTACGGATAGTTGCGCATTTGTATAAGTGTTTCTTGAAGGTTTAATTTATTCATCTTCGAAAAGGGGGATTCCGTCTTGGAGTTCTGTTTGAAGGATTTAGTTCCTAGAACTATTGTTGTGTCGAGGGTTCCGTATCGGATGCCAACTTCTGAGTTGAAAGAGTAGAGGAGTCAACTTAAGGATTTTTTTGAGAAGAGGTTTGTTCGTTCGAGTGTGTCGCTGTAGGGTGCATGTGTTTTGTTGGTTAAGAAGGAAGGTTCAGTGAGGCTTTGTGTAGATTTTAGACAATTGAGAAAAGCGACAATTAAGGAAAGGTATCCACTTTCGAGGATTGATATTTTGATGGATCAAGTTGGTTTGAGTTTGTTTGTTTTGCAGGTTTGATTTGAGGTATAGGTATCATCAGTGTGAAGATGATCATGCTAAGTATTTGAGAATTGTTTTGTCCGTGTTGGGAAGAAGAAGTTGTTTGCTAAGTTTCCTTATGAGAGTTTTTGGTTGAGTGGAGTGAATGTTCAAGGGTTTAAGAGGAGGTTGACTATCAATCCTATTTTGATTTCGTCGGATCTGTTAGAACTGTTTGTGGTGTTTTGGGATGTTTCTTTGTTGGGTTTGCAAGAAGTTCTAATGCAGAAAAGGGGTAAGTGGTGGTTTATGCTTCTATGCGAGTTAAGATTTTTGAAAGGATTTATCAGTCACAAGATTTAGAGTTGGCAGTTGTAATTTCTGTTTGGGAAATTTGAAGGCACTAATTATTCGGATTGAGATTTGTGTGTGTAAGTGACTACAAGAGTTCGAAGTATTCGTGTGATCAGAACGAGTTGAATATGAGAAACCATCGCATTCGTCTATGTCGATGATTCGAGTATTGTGATTGTTGAAACAGTTGTGAGATTCGAGTTTGGTTTGTAAAGCGACTTCTTCAGGTGTCGAGCTTTATACGTGAAAGCTTACTTATGGTATTCTTGATGAGATTAGAAAAGGTCAGAAATCAGATTTGAATGGGTTAATAAGATGACATTGATTAGTCAAAGATAAAGATAGTGATCTTCGGATTGATAAGAACAATGTCATGGGATGTCATGATCAAGTTTGTATTCCTAATGTTCGGATTGAGATCCGAGGTTTATTTCTGAAATTTTGAGAAGGTTCGCAAAGTACTTTGGGTACGAAGTTGCGTTGAGTTTGATGTCTCATCCTCAAGCGGATGGTCAGACTTAGAGGACGATTTGGTCACTTAAAGATCTATGAGGGCTTGTGTTGTGAAACAAGGATGTGTTTGGATTAGCTTTTTGTCTTTGATCGGATGATACAAAGACTTTTATCTAGTGTGCGAGCTGACACAGCAGATTAAGAGGTTGAGTATGTTAAGAGAGAATAATGAGTTTCTGGTGAATACCAGAAAGAGCTGGAAGTTGGATATGAAATTGGTAAATCTGTTTGTTATGGGAAATCAGAGTGCGCATCGGAAGCGTGAAATGACGCGATTCGTATGTGTGTGTATGAATTGTTAGAGTTCAAATTTTGGACAGTGGACGTGGTAGGAATGATAAGACCACCAGCTGTTTTGGTTACAAGTTTGACTGCTATGTCTTGGCATGGTTGTTTGGATGTTGTGCGATCGGGATGTCGGTATTTTAGTTTTGTTGAGGCTGTTCAGAAGCTGTATATGTCATGGAACTTTATGTCCTTATCTAGGATGGTGTCTCGTTTCCATGGTGATGGTTCGAGTGCATGTAGCTAATTCCTTTGATGGGGGATTAGGGGTGTGTTACCTTTGATGCTGGTAACAATCTGGTTGCGGTTTGGTCGATGAGTGCAATGTATGGGCATTGCATCTCGTTGTCGTTGTTGTGTTTTGGTTGTTTTGCTTTTAGCTAGGGTGATTCGTTGTTTGGCACTGATGGTGTCATTGTTTTTCGTGGCTTGATAGTTGGTTAGTCGGATGCGAGAGCGTATCCAGGTTTGTTTGCGTTTGGGATATTTCCGAGGACGGAAATGTTCTAAGTGGGGGAGAGTTGTAACGTCCGGAAAAATAAGTATATGCTTAATTTGGACGTTTGTGACGTTTGTTGGAATTTTACCATTTTTGGAGTCGTCTCAGTCGGTATTAGTTCGGGATGGCAGACTAATATTTAATTGAAGGTTTTCATATTTTTGGTACTAGAAATATTATTAAGGTAATATTCTGCATTTTGGGGTTTTTCTGAGCAATTGAGTTTAGACCGTAAAGTAGATATTTTCTCTATAAGAAAAGAGATAAGAGAGATATAAAGATAGAAAAGAAAGAAAAACAGAAAAGGAAAGAAGAGAGAAAGAAAGGGAAGAGAGAAAGAAGAAGAGGAAGAGAAGAAAAAGTTGAGATTGGTGGTTTTTCATCCGAATTGAGTTCCGATCGTCGCTATAGTCGGGTAAAGGGGTGAATCTAATTTATCTTGAATGTATGATCCTTATAGTCTTGTTCTTGTTCTTGTTCTTGTTCTTCTTCTTCTTCTTCTTCTTGTTCAATTTCCATAACTTTCTTGTGTGGTCTTTGTTTGATCTATGTTTGTTTGAGTATGATTGTATGATGATTAAATGATATCCTTGTTGTGTTATGATGATTGATCATGCTTTCTTTTCCATTTCCATGGCTTGATTGAGTTTGAAGAAAATGTTAGGTTTTGAGAAAGATTGATGAATCAACCATGAAAAGTTTGATGTTAGGTTGTTTTTATGGTATGTATGTGTTGTATTGATGTTATAATGATGTATAGGTGTTAGAGTAATGTTTATAAGAGTTTGGTTGGTGGAAATGGTGATTTTAGGGTTTCTACGAAGCTTAGGTCGACCTACATAGAGGTTTGCTTCGACCTGTGCAGCCTAAAAGGCAAAAATCTGGGTTTTCAGATGAATGCGTCGACCTATTGGGTCAGCGTGCGCATACCCAAGGGTGGCAGGAGTTCAATGCGTCGACCTATGATTTCCATGCGTCGACCTACAACTTTTTCCATTTTTGGCAGATTTTGTAACGATCGTAACTCTTGAACCGTAACTCCGATTTTGTCGCCGTTTGAAGTGTTGGAAAGCTAACGCAATGAACTATACTATGATCTAATAAAATGATTCATAGGATGTAGTCTCCTATTATTTTTATTAGGATCAAGTGATGAAATGTGTAGTATGTTCAATTATCCAAACTTTGAAACCTTGTAACTTTTTATCCGTAACTCCGTTTTATACGCCGTTCGAAGCGTTAGGAAGCTAGTTAGATGTTCTATATGATGTTATAGGCTTGGTTAACTTGTGATTGATTTGTTTTAATTTTTTTTGATGAAAACACATAATTGTTTATATGCGCGATATGATTAGTAAATAATCATACTGCTTGGTTGTAATTGTTGTTGATGTGTGGATTAACATGAAATCATGTTCGTATGTGTTATGTATTAATGAATGTTCATTCTTGATATGTGACGATGTTTGGTTGTTTGTTGTTAACATGATGTGTGGCCTTCTGGCAAGTAATTGTTGTTATGAGAATGATGTATTATCATTGTTGAATTGTTGTTATTACAACTTGATGATGATGTATTGATGAAGTTGTGGGCCGATGGCCAATATTAATTTGATGTGTATAAGTGTGTTATACGATCATCTATTCCGATGTGGCAAGTATGTTTTGACGGTGAATGTGTGCTGTGTACTTATTACTGCCTGTGTGGTGATTATGGTGTGATGTAATTGATAACGATGTAACGTGAGTGTATGATCGTGTTATATTGTTGATGATGTTGTTGACATGTAATAGAGTCATATATTTGCGCATCATAACATTTCAATATGTTAATGGCGGAATGCTGTTAACAGATGTCCTGCGGGCATTGGTTACCAGTAGGAGCTTAATGCTCGGTAATGGTATATTAGCCTGAGTGGCAGAGGTCATCAGTGGGAGCTACATGCTCGATGACGACAGCCTGCGGGCTTCCTGAGTGGAATAAAGTCCCAGCATAATGCTCGGCAAGGGTCATCAGTGGGAGCTACATGCTCGATGACGACAGCCTGCGGGCTTCCTGAGTGGAATAAAGTCCCAGCATAATGCTCGGCAAGGTGTATTTGTCATAATGACAAGGAGGAGTTTACTCAGGATTCGGTACTACATGCATATGCATAGTCGAGTCTCATTCATCATTGTATGTCTTTATAATTTATGTTATCATTCATGTATCGCATTACTTATATATCGATTGTGGTTAAATGAGTGGATTACCTTGTTGTATGATTCTTGATGATACTTGTTGGTATTACTATATTTGTCATGCTTCTTCATTATAAATTATATTCTCACCCTTCTGCTGATTTGATGCTTGAGTGGCATCCTGCAGATTAGCCGCTTTGGGAGACTTTTGGAGGAGGTAGTTCTCCAATTGGTCTTGTCGTCGCTCTGATACGTAGCACCGGGTAGTTGGAGGAGGAGGATTTTCACCCATGGTTTCTTCTTCACTTTCAGACTCTGAATCGGAATGAACTGACACAATTTCCTCTTCAGGTTCCAAATTAGCCAACCGAGCTTGTCTACGCCTTGCGTGCAAAGTTCTTTCAATTTCTGCGTCAAAAAGAAATTCAGCTGAGGCCTTACCTCACATACACAGATTAGATAAGTATGAGAATTAGGAAAAATAAATAGTGCAGAAAATAAAATTTTAGTCGCAGAGCATCAAAATTCTAATTGAAATAAATCTAGAACTCTATAATCTTCGGCAGTCCCCGGCAACGGCGCCAAAAACTTGATCGGAAAAAATAGCAAGTGTACTATTTTTGCCTATGTAGTAGTAATGGGAAAATCCCAAGTATCGAATCTCAAGGACTGCTTGACGATATAGAGTTTTATCAGTGTTTCAATTAAACAAAAGTTCAAAAGGTTGTTTTGATTGGTTTTGCAAATAAAGTAAATAAACAGAATAATGGAACGATGAACAGAGATGAGTAGATTGCTAGGGACGGTGAATGATTCTTCATGCAACGAATTCTCTGTCTCAATACAATAACATGCTTTTCATAGTTAATTACCGGTTCTTTAGAGTATCTAATCCTAAGGCCTTAGTGAAAAGATCTTTGACCTCACAACCTAATTACTATGTCCATAGATAATTACGGTTATGATCAAGCATTCCAATAACAAGAAATTCCGGTTACAATATGATATCCCTAGTCCTAGGTGATATAAATATTATATGTTCTTAATCATGTCCACAAATAATATGCCGTCCAGCTACACTATTCATTCATATTCAGAATCCGTTTTTCCGACGGATAAAGCATTATTAACGGATGAAGAACAAATTAACAAATACGAAAAGTAAAATAGTTATTGCATCAATTGAATAAATTCATCACAATCAGAATCAGGGTCACCCCCCTAGCAATGGGGGGTTTAGCTACTCATAAAAATAACAGAAAACATAGTGTTAATTGTAGACATTACAGATAAATGAAGGAAATCCAATCTTCAATGGCAAAAGCTCATAGAATTCTTTAATCCTTGCATCAAATCTGAGTTCTCCAGCCTTTCACAGTGTATTTTCGCACCCAAAACTGTCCAACCCTTGTCCAAACGCAATCTCCTCCTTTTATTACTGTCATTCTGAGCTTTTCAGCAAAACAGGCCCAAAAATCACGTGCAAACGCGTGTGGGAACGCGTTTGGGCAGACGGGACGCGTCCCGGAACGCGTTTGGGCAGACGGGACGCGTGTGGGGACGCGTTTGGGCAGACAGGCATTTTCCTTTGTATTTCTGGCTTCTGGGACGCGTGTGGGAATGCGTTTGGGCAAACGGGACGCGTCCCGGAATGTGTCTGGGCAGCAGATGGCACTTTTCACTTCCAAACGTGTGTGGGGACGCGTTTTGGCAGCAGATTGCATTTTTCTTCTTCCACACGCGTCTGGGAACGCGTTTTTCCAGTTTATTCACTTTTCTTCAATTTTTCACTTTTCCGCCTCGATTTCTCCCATTTCATTTACCTGAGCCTACAAACACTATAACACACAACCAAAGCATAAAATGACGAATAACAAAATAAAACACTAAATAAAATAACTTAAAGATAACTAAAAACAACGGTAAAAATACGTGTGAAAACCACTGATCAAACTCCCCCAAACTTAAACCGTTGCTTGACCTCAAGCGACAGTTACAAGAGTTAATGACCTTCAAGGCACACTGGTATTCATACGTGAGATATCCGGTTGTATTGATCAAGAAACAGTTGGTCCGGCATTCACATGATGCGACGAGTTTCTGCGACCACTTTAAACCTTAAGCTCCCCTTTCAAATACCTCTCCAACTATGTTTTGCACTTAAGTCTCTTTCCGATTTTTCTCCTCTTTCATTCGGACAATCACATTAAGGCACTGCATTTCTTATAATAATCATCACATGCATGAGACGGATCAAGGCTTTATATTTTCTTTTTCTGGCACCAAACGAGCAGCATTTGCTACTTTTCAAACACCGATGAAATTTTCAAACTTCGCAGTTATATATTGTCCTTTTGGACGACGTTTGGGGATCAACCTCCTTTGGGCTGAATAACCGGGTGAGGGTTACCCAACTTAGCGAGCCGGTTGCCTTTTACCGCCTTTTCATCATTTTGTGCCAACTTTATATCCCTTTTTTTTTCTCAATCAATCATCATGCATGTGAATCTGAATTATGCCAGACTGTATCAATAAACTACTCGAGGAGTACTTCTCAGGATACAAGTACTATGGTGCAAATCTACACGTTGGACTCGTATTTCTTTTAGGGAACCAAGGGTGTTTAAACAAAACTCTTCTTGTCACATTATTCCAAACTTCCTGTCCTCAAACAATCCTCCCTTAATCTCTATATACTATTCCCGATCGCTCTTTAAGATCAAAACTTCTTCAAAAATAAAAATTTCGATCAAAATTTGGGACAAATATGATTCTGTGGGTCTTACACATATTATAGCAGCAATATAAATTGAAAAGCAAGGAGTAAAACCTCCCCCAAACTTGAACGAAACATTAGCCTCAATGTTTTAGAACAAGCCCGAGAGAGGTGACTCACAGAGGGTAATGCACTCCAAAGCTTCCACTTGAAATGCCCCTTTTATTTCCTGAAATAAAATAAACAAGAAGACAAAGTAATTATTAAAACCGTGGGTTGCCTCCCACGAAGCGCTCTGTTTAACGTCGCATGGCTCGACGGTCCATTACCCTTTATTATGGAGGGTATTTTCTATTCCACACTTGGTTGCTTTTCACCTCCGCAACCAAAAACTCATGAAGATGAAAAGCATGGACAACTTTTCTCTTCAATTCACTTCCCACTTTCTTCTTTATTTTCTTATCCTTTTTAGGACTTTTGATAGCTCCATGAGTTGTTTCCACCCGAGAAGCTATGCTTGAGACTTTTTCTTGGTGCTGCTCAGGCCTTTTGTCTTTTTTTTCACTTTCTGTCATACCACCAGAAGTTTGATCATTTACAACCACCCTATGTTTCTTAACTCCTAACATCTTCAAGGTCACTTCTTCATCAAAAGATCTCAGCGTTAGTGTCCCTTTTTCAATATCGAGGTTGCAGCGGCCTGTCGACAAAAATGGCCTCCCAAGAAGGATAGGAGTTTCTTCGTCTTCCGGAATGTCCATGATGTGGAACTCAACAGGGAATACAAACTTATCAACTTCCACTAGTACATCTTCAGCTACCCCGTATGATTTCTTAATGGTGTGATCAGCGAACCTTAACTGTGTCTTACTCTCACTAATCTTTTCCAATTCAAGCTTTTTGAAAATGGACAAAGGCATTAAACTCACACTAGAACCAGAATCGAGGAGTACCTTTTTAAATGTTATATTATTGATAGTGCATGGTATCGCCACCGCTCCAGGGTCTTTCCTGTTTACTGGGATCTTTCTTGCTGACGAGATTATTCCACACTTCTCAGTTGCAATTTTTGATTCTCCTTCCACTGATCTCTTCTTTGTCATTACCTCCTTCAGAAATTTCTTATACAATGGCATGTGCTCAAGTGCTTCAAAGAAGGGTAAATTCACCTCTAGCCTTTTGAACAATACAGTAAACTTCTTAAAGTCCTTCTCTTTTGAATTCTTCTTTGTCACTCTGGAGGGGAAAGGTAGTTTGATCACCGGTTCAACATCTTTCTTATTTTTTTCTTCAACTGGTTTAACCGGTGATATCACAACTTCTGGTTCTTTCGGATTCTCTCTTATTTCCAAATCCACCTCTATTACCATAGGGTCATCTATTTCCTCTTTTTCTTTTTCAGATTCAGCCACTCTTTTGCTCCTTGTTGAAACTGCATTAATCTTCTCTTGGTCTTTCGGATTTTTCACAAATGAACTCGGAAAGTTACCTTGTGCTTGTAGAGTGAGGTGCTGTGCTATTTGACCCACTTGAACTTCTAGATTTTTGATTGAAGCTGTGGTGTTCCTATGGTTGTTTCTTGTCTCTTCTTGAAACTGAGAGCATTGTCCAGCCAATCTCTCGATAGCTACTTCCCACTCCGCCTTCTGAGGGCCTTGTTGTTGTTGTTGATCTTTCCATGCGAAGTTGGGATGATTCTTCCATCCAGGATTATAGGTGTTAGAATAAGGATTATTTTGCCTCAAGAATTTGATTTCTTCAATTTGCTTGGGAGTCGCAACACAACAAACAGTTTGATGAGGACCATTGCAAATTTCACAGATTACATGTTGAGCTTGTTGCACTTGAGCGACCTGTTGAGTACCTATATTCATAGCCTTTAATCTCTTTTCTACCTCTGCAGCTATTGCATCTTCAACTCGGATTTTTGAGGTTTCCAGCTTGAGATCAATGATTCCTTCTGGTTTGCTAGCACACCTATCATACAGCTCCAAATGCTCATTTGCAGCTATTGCTTCAATGATTTTTGTGATGCCGGAGGCTGTTGTGAAATTTGTTGAGCCTCCAGCTGCTGTATCAATCAACTGCTTTGTTTTCATTCTGAGCCCATTGACAAATAATTGCATCTGTTCAGTCTTGTCCATATTATGAGTGGGACATGCTACTAGAATTCTTTTGAATCTTTTGTAAGCATCTCCTAATGGCTCACCCTCCTTCTGCTTGAAGTTCAAAATATCATACCTCTTTCTTATAAATACCGAGGCGGGGAAATACTCATTCAAGAAAACCTTCTCCATCTCTTCCCATGATGTGATACTGCCTGCTGGAAGAGAATAGAACCACTCTTCTGCTTCTTCGGCTAATGTGAACGGGAACATTCTCAGCTTCTTCGCTTCTTCTGTATGCCCTTCAATTTTTAAAGTGGTGCTCATGGTCAGAAATCTCTGTAGGTGCTTGTTTGCATCTTCATTAACCTTTCCGGTGAAAGGTTTTCTTTCCAGCTGATTTATTGTGCTCGGATGCAATTGAAAATTTGCCGCATTTACCGGTTGGTTGATAATTGTGAGTCTTCCTCCCGGGTTGTTTGCAACACCGTAGTCAACAAGGAGCCTCTCAGGAGGAGGAGGATTTTCACCCATGGTTTCTTCTTCACTTTCAGACTCTGAATCGGAATGAACTGACACAATTTCCTCTTCAGGTTCCAGATTTGCCAACCGAGCTTGTCTACGCCTTGCGTGCAAAGTTCTTTCAATTTCTGCGTCAAAAAGAAATTCAGCTGAGGCCTTACCTCACATACACAGATTAGATATGTATGAGAATTAGGAAAAATAAATAGTGCAGAAAATAAAATTTTAGTCGCAGAGCAACAAAATTCTAATTGAAATAAATCCAGAACTCTATAATCTTCGGCAGTCCCCGGCAACGGCGCCAAAAACTTGATCGGAAAAAATAGCAAGTGTACTATTTTTGCCTATGTAGTAGTAATGGGAAAATCCCAAGTATCGAATCTCAAGGACTGCTTGACGATATAGAGTTTTATCAGTGTTTCAATTAAACAAAAGTTCAAAAGGTTGTTTTGATTGGTTTTGCAAATAAAGTAAATAAGCAGAATAATGGAACGATGAACAGAGATGAGTAGATTGCTAGGGACGGTGAATGATTCTTCATGCAACGAATTCTCTGTCTCAATACAATAACATGCTTTTCATAGTTAATTACCGGTTCTTTAGAGTATCTAATCCTAAGGCCTTAGTGAAAAGATCTTTGACCTCACAACCTAATTACTATGTCCATAGATAATTACGGTTATGATCAAGCATTCCAATAACAAGAAATTCCGGTTACAATATGATATCCCTAGTCCTAGGTGATATAAATATTATATGTTCTTAATCATGTCCACAAATAATATGCCGTCCAGCTACACTATTCATTCATATTCAGAATCCGTTTTTCCGACGGATAAAGCATTATTAACGGATGAAGAACAAATTAACAAATACGAAAAGTAAAATAGTTATTGCATCAATTGAATAAATTCATCACAATCAGAATCAGGGTCACCCCCCTAGCAATGGGGGGTTTAGCTACTCATAAAAATAACAGAAAACATAGTGTTAATTGTAGACATTACAGATAAATGAAGGAAATCCAATCTTCAATGGCAAAAGCTCATAGAATTCTTCAATCCTTGCATCAAATCTGAGTTCTCCAGCCTTTCACAGTGTATTTTCGCACCCAAAACTGTCCAACCCTTGTCCAAACGCAATCTCCTCCTTTTATTACTGTCATTCTGGGCTTTTCAGCAAAACAGGCCCAAAAATCACGTGCAAACGCGTGTGGGAACGCGTTTGGGCAGACGTGACGCGTCCCAGAACGCGTTTGGGCAGACGGGACGCGTCCCAGAACGCGTTTGGGCAGACGGGACGCGTCCCAGAACGCGTTTGGGCAGACAGGCATTTTCCATTGTATTTCTGGCTTCTGGGACGCGTGTGGGAATGCGTTTGGGCAAACGGGACGCGTCCCGAAACGCGTCTGGGCAGCAGATGGCACTTTTCACTTCCAAACGCGTGTGGGGACGCGTTTTGGCAGCAGATTGCATTTTTCTTCTTCCACACGCGTCTGGGAACGCGTTTTTCCAGTTTATTCACTTTTCTTCAATTTTTCACTTTTTCGCCTCGATTTCTCCCATTTCATTTACCTGAGCCTACAAACACTATAACACACAACCAAAGCATAAAATGACGAATAACAAAATAAAACACTAAATAAAATAACTTAAAGATAACTAAAAACAACGGTAAAAATACGTGTGAAAACCACTGATCAGTTACTTAGTGTAACATCCTAATTGTGTTGTATGAAATTTTAACACTCTGATATTTTCTTGCCTAAATGCTTTGGGTAGAATTGTTGTGTTACACTATCTGACATGGTTCACACATAGTTGACCATCATCAATGCATCCCGGACATAGTTTACACATAGTTAACCATCATCAATGCAACCCCGACATGGTTCACACATAGTTGACCATCATCAGTTGAATGTCTGACATGGTTCCTACATAGTTAACCATCATCAATGCATCCCTGACATTGTTCACACATAATTGACATTCTTCAATGCATCTCTGACATGGTTCGCACATAGTTGACCATCGTCAGTTGACTCTATGACATGGTTCACACATCGTTAACCATCATCAATGCATTCATGACATGGTTCACACATTGTTGACCATCTTCAATGCATCCCTAACATGGTTCACACATAGTTTACCATCATTAGTTGACAGTATGACATGGTTGGCACATAATTGACCATCATCAAGGCATCATTGACATTGTTCACACATAGTTGATCATCTTCAATGCATCCCTAACATGGTTCCTACATAGTCAGACATCATCAGGTTACTATCTGACATGGTTCACACATAGTTGATCATTATCAATGCATCCCAGACATGGTTCACACATAGTTGACCATCATCAATGCATCCCCGACATGGTTCACACATAGTTGACCATCATCAGTTGAGTGTCTAACATGGTTCACACATAGTCGACCATTACCAATGCATCCCTGACATGGTTCATACATAGTGGGACATCATCAGTTGATTGTCCACATGGTTCACACATAGATAGCCATCATCAGTACATTCATGACATGGTTCACACATAGTCGAACATTATCAGTTGATTGTCTGACATGGTTCACACATAGTTAACCATCACCAGTGCATCCCTGACATGGTTCACACATAGTCGAACATCATTAGTTGACTCCCTGACATGTTTCACACATGTTTCACACATCATTAATTGAACATCATCAATGCATCCTTGACATTTTTCACACATAGTTGACCATCATTAGTGCATCCCTAACATAGTTCACACATACTCGGACATCATCAGTTGATTGTCTGACATGGTTCACACATAGTTGACCATCATTAGTGCATCCCTAACATAGTTCACACTTACTCGGACATCATCAGTTGATTGTCTGACATTGTTCATATGTAGTTGAACATCTTCAATGCATCTCTATTATGGTTCACACATAGTTCACCATCATCAGTTGACTATCTGACATGATTGACACATTGTCAACCATCTTTAATGCATCCCTGACATGATTCACACATCATCGATTATCTTCAATGCATTCCAGACATGGTTTACAAATAGTTGACTATCTTCTATGGTTCACACATAGTCAGACATCATCGGTTGACTGTCTGACATTGTTCACACATAGTTTACCAGCATCAGTGTATCCCTGATATCGTTCACACATAGTCGGACATCATCAGTTGATTGTCTAACATGGTTCACACATAGTCGGACATCATCAGTGCATCCCTGACATGGTTCTCACATAGTTGGACATCATCAGTTCATCCCTAACATGGTTCACACATAGTCGGACATCAACAATTGACTATCTAACTTGGTACACATATAGTCGAACATCATTGGTGCATTCCTGACATAGTTCACACATATTCGAACATCATCAGCTGATTGTCTGACATGGTTAACACATAGTCGGACATCATCAGTGCATCCCTGACATGATTTACACATAGTCAGACATCATTATTTGAATTCTTGACATTGTTCACACATAGTTTTTAAATTAAAAAAAAAGACATTTTTATATAAAAAATAAATAATGTAAATAATTTATTTTTTAAATTAAAAAAATTGCATTTTTAAAAAAATAATTTTTTAGAAAATAAATAATCATTATTTTTAAAATAAATAAATGTTATATTTTTAAATTAAAAAATAACATGATATATCATATTTGTTAATTATTTTTTTAAGAAATTCAATTAAAGTATAATGTCTAATTTAGTTTGGACAAATTAATATGTTACATATATCTTAAAAAATATAATATGTGACATATATATTTTACAATTATTTTTACTTTAGCATACAAATATTATGTTTATAAAATATTTTAGAATAGTTAAAATAACCACTGTAGCATAGCATATATATAACCACTGTAGTTAAAATATTTGCATAAACTATTTTCAATTTCACGTCAAAATGTTATATATAACCACTGTATATATATGCCAGCTTTAAACATTAAATATGTATATATTATTCGTTTGATTGTGATACTAAAGTGAAATAGATTATGTGTGTGTGATGTATGAAATTATGCTGTACTTGATCTTTGATCTATGAGGTACACAAAGGTACACAATAATGATATGCACTATATAATCCTACGTGGCATGACTAAGTCAAAATTGGAAAATTCTAAGATAATACTGCTTTTTGATTGGCCAGAATTGTAACTGCACCAATGAAGTTAAAATGGAAACTTCACCATAGAATTGCCCATTAGATATTGTATTCTTAGAATTCTTTTTAAAAAAGAAAAATAAATTGAATTGATAACCAAAAATCCAATACTGAGAATTAGCTATTTAGAGTTTGGCTTCAACTTGTCAAGAGGTTCACCAAGCATCCAATACTGAGAATTAGCTATTTAGAGTTTGGCTTCAACATCAACCCTTGCTCAAACCAGCTTAAGTCTTGGCATTCTCACCTCTCAGCGTAAAATTCAGCTTCACCGCTACGATATCGATCTTTAGAAAAGATGCTACTATATGTAGACGCTCTACAGACATCTGATATTAAAAAGGTTAAATCATTCATCACATATTAGGCGTAAGGAAAAAGTATAAAGAGATATTGAAAGAGGTCATGTTAAATGATTTTCATCTCAGACTCTTTAACTTTAATAGCCTCAATAATTTTCATTTTGTTTCATTAAGTTGCATCATGTTGGACCCTAACTCCCCTATTTCAATTTTTGTGGCAGAAAGCCTTTGATCAAAAGCAACTGTGGCATGCTTTTATGATAATCACCCGCCATAAAAAACTGGATCTATAAAAATACAACCGAGTAAGCAAGTTATTGAGACATAAGATTAATATCAGTTCATAAAACACACTGAAAAAATAAAAACCAAGAACAAATCATTCACTTAGGAAAAAAGGTACAATCTTCTAGTGAAAATTCAAATGGTTTCTAATAAAATACTTATCAACATGGATGAAAAGGAAAATGGAACACAAATGGTGAGAAGCATGTGCTAATCCAAGTACCTTGTTGGTCAGAAATTTAACAAAACAGTGCATGGAAGATACATCTTCAAAGGCTTAATCTACAGAATCTGAAGTACCTCAAGATACCTAAAAAATTAAAAGCTTTGACATTGAAAGATATCGGGGGATTTACATGCATATATATAAAAAAAATAAAGGATATGTTGAAACATTTCCTTTTTAATTATATATAACCCCACGATAAGTCAAGCACCTCAAAAACACAAAACAGCACATGAAAGATATCAAAATGTCATAAAACTCTAAAGTTGAATGGCACAAACAAAACCAAAATTATTCAAACATTAGTGCTAACTAACCATAATAAGTGAGTGATGAAATGGATTAATCAACAACTTACCTCCAACTTACCACAAAAAAAGAACACCATTAGAGCCATATGGAAAAACTCAATTTCAAAGACACCTGCAAAAAAAAACTCAGCTTTAGAAGCTTTTAAACAATAAAAAAAAGTACTTAAACCCTTTAAAAACTCAAAATTATAAGCCTTTTAACACCAAAAGCTAGCAAAAAAAAATAGAATAGAATGTTGGAAATTATAAAATAATAATTATCATAGTGTATTCTAATGTGACAAAAATGAGAATAGATTTTTGGTTGTTGCATAAATTTGTTTTTTTTAATTCAAATGTACAAGATTTCTTGAAGGG
Organism: Vicia villosa; assembly: GCF_029867415.1. Classification (NCBI taxonomy): domain Eukaryota; kingdom Viridiplantae; phylum Streptophyta; class Magnoliopsida; order Fabales; family Fabaceae; genus Vicia; species Vicia villosa. The sequence continues at coordinate 259,359 of NW_026705574.1, forward strand.
GTGCCTTGTGTCATTATAGATGAATCATTGCAATATATGGTGAAAAGGTGTTGTTTCATCAAGAGTTGCAAACTTATGAAACAACACATGCATGACCTATAAATACACATTTATGAATCCAAAATGAAACACACAAAATAAAAAATCCTCTTCATTATTCCAAACACTCTTCCTTGCATTCGAGTTCTTCACCGGTCTTGTGCAGACTCGAGTAAGGCTGACATTATCCTGGGTATTCTTGCTTTCCAAACTCTAAGACAATTAAGAGAGTGCTTGAAATACTTTTAAGGAAAGTGACTACATTCAAGATTCAGCCTGGATCCTTTTGATCTTTCCGATATTTCTAACAATTTTAAAAGTATTTATTCTTTAATGGCTTTCGACGCTGCAGTTTCAAGCATCAAAGTTAAGAACCAGGATCTTGTCAAATTGGATCGTTTTGATGGAACTAACTACACCAGATAGCAAGACAAGATGACATTCCTACTAACTACCTTGAAGGTTCATTATGTCTTGGATCTCGACTTAACACCAATTCCTGAACCAACCGAAAATGATTCTGAAGAAGTAAAGAAGGAGCGCATGAAACGTAAGGAGGACAAACTGCTATGTCGTGGACATATTTTGAACACACTATCTGATCGTCTCTATGACCTCTATACGGATAATCCGTCGGCAACACAAATTCCGAAAGCACTCGAATTCAAATTCAAGGCTGAAGAGGAAGGTACGAAGAAGTTCTTAATTTCTAAATATTTTGATTTTAAATTCATATACTCTAAGCCCATTCTTCCCCAAGTGCATGAATTGCAAGTCCTTGTGAATAAAATAAAAGCAGTAAAAATATACATCCCCGAGACCTTTCAAGTTGGTGCAATTATTGCAAAATTACCACCTTCTTGGAAAGGCTACAGAAAGAAATTGTTGCACAGTTCTGAGGACTTCTCTTTAGAGGAAAATCCAAAAACATCTTCGAATCGAGGAGGAATCGAAGGAAAGGGAGAAATTAGAATATGTGGGTCTTTCCAAAGCAAATGATGTGACCACCAAAGGAAAGAAGAAACATGATGACATGAAGAGTCATCTTGGACAAAAGAAGGAACATAACAAGTTCAAGAATTCGGGCGGTCCTAAAGGTCCAAAAAATGGATGTTATGTGTGCGGTAAACCTGGACACTATGCTCGAGATTGCAGGCACAAGTCAAAAAATGAGATCAATGCAGTTCGGGCCAATGATGACATAATTGCTACGGTGAGCGAAATTATGGCAATCAAAGGGAAAGTTCAAGGTTGGTGGTATGATACATGTGCTACGGTACATGTCTCCTATGGCAAGGCTGCATTCAAAACTTATACTGAGGCAAATGATGGACAAGAAGTACAAATGGGAAATGAAGTCCGCTCTAAGGTTGTTGGAACCGGATCGGTCGAACTCAACTTCACTTCCGGAAAAAAAGTTACTCTTGTCAATGTGCTTCATGTCCTCGACATGAATAGGAATGTTGTTAGTGGGGATTTATTGGGAAAACGGGTATTAAATGTGTTTATGAATTGGGCAAATTTATTTTGACCCGTAGTGGAGTGTTTGTTGGAAAAGGATATTCTGCTGAGGGAATGATCAAATTATGTACTACCGACAATATTATTAATAAAATTTCTAATTTTGCTTACATGCTTGAGTCTGTTTCTTTATGGCACAATAGATTAGCACATTCTGGTATTAGTTCTATGAAGAGACTAATTAAATATGGATTGATTTCATGCGATATAAATGATTTCCAAAAATGTGAATTATGTTTCAAATCAAAAATGATTAAGAAACCTTTCAAAAGTGTTGAAATAAATACAAATCTACTTGATCTTGTACATTCAGATTTTTGTGAATTTAATGGCATGTTAACACGCGGAGGAAATAGATACTTTATTACATTCATCGATGATTCCTCTAGATACACTCATATATATCTCTTAAAGCATAAAAATGACGCTTTTAATGCCTTTAAGATTTATAAAGCAGAAATGGAAAATCAATTAAGTAGAAGTATAAAAGTCCTTAGGAGTGATAGGAGCGGTGAATACTTTTCTATTGAATTTGATGTGTTTTGTGAAGAACATAACATAATACATGAATGTTCAGCACCTCGCACACCTCAACAAAATGGCATGGCAGAAAAAAAGAATCAAACATATCAAGAGATGATGAATGCTATGTTGATGCATTCTGAACTACCTCTCAATTTATGGGGTGAGGCCCTACTATCTTCTTGCCATATAATCAATAGAATTCCTTTAAAGAAAACCGATATTTCTCCATATGAAGCATGGAAAGGAAGAGCGCCAAATACCAGTTACTTTAAAGTGTGGGGGTGTGTGGCTTACTATAAAAACATGGATCCTAAGAGAACCAAGTTGGGTCCTCGAGGGATAAGATGTGCCCTTGTTGGATATGCAAAAAATAGTAAGGCATATAGACTGTTAAATTTATAGTCTAATGTAATTGTAGAATCCCGAGATATGGAATTCTTTGAAAATCTTATCACCAAGGATAAAGAATCGGAGTCGGCCCCGAATAAAGAATCTTGTGAAGAAGAATCTTCTCGGATTGTAGAAATACAACCTAAAGGCACTCCTCGAATCATTGAATCACAACTCGAGCCTAGGATAAGCAAGAGAGTCCGGAAAACAAGGAATCTAGGACCAGATGAAATTGATCCTCAATTTATCTCCTTTTATCTGGTTGAAGGAAATTGTAAGAATTTCGTTCAAAGTATTCTCGTTATTCTCCAAGTATGGGATGATCCTAAAACATACAAGGAAGCAATAACTTCAAGGGACTCTTCCTTTTGGAAGGATGCTATCCAATATGAAATGGATTCAATCGTGTCAAACCACACTTGGGAACTTGTTGACTTACAAAATGGATCAAGGCCCATTGGATGCAAGTGGGTGTTTAAAAGACAGTACCATAGTGATGGTACTTTAAACACTTATAAGGCCAGACTAGTGGAAAAAGGATTTAGACAAAAGGAAGGCATAGATTACTTTGACACCTATGCATCAGTAGCATGGACAACCACAATTAGATTGTTGTTTGCCTTAGCTTTTTTGAATGACCTTATAGTTCATCAGATGGATGTCAAAACAGCCTTCCTAAATGGAGATCTCGATGAGGAAATATACATGGAACAACCAGAAGGCTACGTGCTTCCTGGAAACGAACAAAAGGTGTGTAAGCTTATCAAATCCTTATATGGCTTAAAACAAGCACCAAAACAATGGCATCAAAAGTTTGATTCTGTGATACTCTCTAATGGATTTATTCCTAATTCTTGTGATAAGTGTTTATACACAAAGGTGTGCAAAAACACTGTAACATTCCTTTGTCTCTATGTCGATGACATGCTGATAATTAGTAATGATTTGAATGGAATTTTACAAACAAAGAGGTTTCTAACTTCCACTTTCAAGATGAAAGATCTTGGACTTGTTGATACAATTCTAGGGATCCAAGTTAAGAGAAATAGTGGGGGTTATGAACTTAGTCAAACATACTATATTGAGAAAATGCTTGATAAGTTCAAACACCTAAAATTTAAGGAGGTAACCACTCCTTTTGATCATGTCGTTAAACTTCAAAAGAACAATGAAAGAGCAGTGGCTCAATTGGAATATGCAAGTGCAATAGGGTGTCTCATGTACTTAATGCAATGTACCAGACCCGATATATCATTTGCAGTTAGTAAAATGAGTAGATTTACTAGTAATCCAAGTATTGAACATTGGAAGGAAATCACGAGGATTTCTGTAACACCCCAAATCTACCCCGCAATTAATAGGAATATCAGAGTACAAAATTTCAAGCGATTAGAACATAACGATTCGGAGCGTCACATTTTAAACAACAAACATCGCATACATATATCCTGCTCAATCACTTAGATACATAGCACACGTGTAGGAGAACAATATCGAAATCATTAATCATTGCCATCAAATCAAGTACTTGCATCGCAACGGAAAATCACAAGTCAACAACCATACAACTCATAATGTCAAGGCCAAACACGGCACAATACATCTAACAAGTCTTAGCATAACATAAGGACAAAGTTCAACAAGGATAAACACAAGAAACAAGACGTAAACAAGTAATCCAACGTTCCCCGAGTGCTACGTATCAGAGCATTGACACACACCGACTCAAGCTATAGGTACACGACTACTCCGCGTCATTACCTGCACGTTACCAACGGAGGGCAACATTCAAACAGAAGGGGTGAGATATCATTCATTATAAAGAAGCGTATGATAATATTCAAAGCGGAGAAATAATCATACATCGGTCACCACTTCTCAACATATATCACTTACTCATATTCACATCATTCACAACAATAATATCAATCTCAATTAAGGCATACATAGGAATTTAGCACATATGCTCAACGAAACAACCATCAAATCGACATAAGATAACATTCATGTTATGCACTCACAATTATTCAAGTACGACTCATCACACGACTTTACTTATGCAACTCGAACAATGCAAATGCATGTGGTACCATTGGAGTAAAACTCCCGTCTCAAACAATTGCCATTGGGCCGTCTCAAACATTCGCCACAAGGGCCGTCTCAAACAATTGCCCCTAGGGCCGTCTCAAACAATGCAATGAATGTGACTCAATGATGCACATTCGCAATCACACTTAACGACATAATTGACTCAAACAACATAATATACGTATACGACATGATCAACTTAAACGACATAATCAATTCCGGATATCCAATGTCAACAAAAATCCAATTCAAGGAGATTCCAAGAGTTTCCAAAGATATAATAAGCATATTCAATAGAAAGACATCAATTAGGACTTCACGTAGGTCCAAACGACACTTAAAACGAAGTTACGGATCAAAAGTTATGGTCTTTACAAAATCTGCTCAAAATTGAACCCCTAGGTCGACGCAAACATCTCCCAGGTCGACGCAAACTACTTTAGGTCGACTCAAAACTCCACTAGGTCGACCTAACTGGAGGAAAATAGATTTTTGGCTTTCTGTTCTGTTTGGTCGACTCAGGTTCTGCATAGGTCGACCTAAGATGCGTGAAAACTCAGATTTCATTATTTTTCTTCCCTAATCCCCTCCTACAACACCCATTAACCCATACTCCATCCATACATCATTTGAAAGCAAATTTAGCACACATGTAAGGTTCCTAAACTTATTTCTAATTATGGGTTTTCATACAAACATCATCAATCATACTTAAACTCACAATTTCATAGAAATCTAGTATGAACCCTAACAATCTCTATTCAATTTCTACATAATCATGGATAACAACATATAATCAAAACCCCACCCAAAATATCATCATACATCCCTTTAGCATGAAAGAATCCCACCCTTACCTTAGGTTTGGATTGAAGACAACTCTATCTTCAATATGAGATTCCCCTCTTTCTCTTCAATCTACTCTTCTCTTCTTTCCCAACTTTGTCAAAATGAGCTTCTAAGTCTAAAACCCCTAAAACCCTTGTTTTGTTAAACCCTTACTATCTTAAATTACTAATGGGCTCTAATTGACACCCCTCACTTACTAATATCAACTTAGGCCCAATAATCAACAATACTTACTATATTATATTATATACTAACAATTCCAAAATAAAACAACATAAAATCAATTAAGCATATCATTAACACATAATTCACAATTAATTCACGTAACTCACATAAATAAATAATTAAAAAAAAACGGTCGTTACAACTCTCCCCCACTTAGAATATTTTCGTCCTCGAAAATTACCTCAATCGAATAACTCAGGATACGACTCGCGCATCTTGCTCTCCAATTCCCATGTCATACTTTCGCCGGTAGTTCCCGACCAAACGACCTTCACCAAAGCAATATCTTTGCCTCTAACTGTATTCATCTTGCGATCCTCAATCCTTATAGGCATAGTCTCCACCGTGAGATTATCCCGCACTTGCACATCGTCCATATGAATCACATGCGAAGGATCCGAAACATACTTTCGAAGTTGCGACACATGAAACACGTCATGCAAATTCGAAAGATTAGGCGGTAAAGCCACCCTATACGCCACATTACCAACCCTCTCTGAAATCTGACACGGTCCAATAAAACGAGGAGTTAGCTTCTTCGACTTCAAGGCTCTTCCTACACTAGTAACTAGCGTAACTCTCAAGAATACATGATCACCAGCTTGGAATTCCAAATCTTTCCTCCTCTTGTCATGATAACTCTTCTGCCTACTTTGCGAAGTCTTCATCTTCTCACGGATCAACTTAACCTTCTCGGTAGTTTCTCGAACAATCTCAGGTCCAAGTACTACACTCTCACCCGTTTCATGCCAACACAACGGAGTCCTACATCTCCGACCATACAACGCTTCAAACGGTGCCATACCGATACTCGAATGGTAACTATTGTTGTATGTGAACTCTATCAATGGAAGATAAGTATCCCACGTACCTCCATGCTCAAGAACACAAGATCTCAACAAATCCTCCAAAGATTGAATCGTTCTCTCCGTTTGACCATCTGTCTGAGGATGATACGCCGAACTCAACCTCAACTTAGAACCCAACGCCTCTTGCAAACTCTTCCAAAAATATGAAGTGAACCTCGGGTCTCTATCCGAAACAATACGCAAAGGGACATCATGCAACTTCACAATCACCCAGACATAAATTTCCGCCAACTTCGAAACCGGATAAGTGATGTTAATAGGTATGAAATGAGTCGACTTCGTAAGCCTATCAACAATCACCCAAATCGAATCATGTCCTCTCATGGTATTCGGTAAACTTGTCACAAAATCCATGGAAATACTATCCCATTTCCATTCCGGGACTTCCAACGGTTGCATTAAACCAGCAGGCTTCTGATGTTCAACCTTCGACTTCTGACAAGTCAAACATGCATACACAAACTGAGCTATGTCACGCTTCATTCCAGGCCACCAAAACAAACTCTTCAAATCTTGGTACATCTTCGTAGCTCCGGGATGAATACTCAGATTACTCCTATGACCTTCCTCAAGAATAGATCTTTTCAAATCCACATCATCAGGTATACAAATCCGATCACGGAACCTCAACACACCATGCCCATCTAACTTGAAATCACCATTCTCAGCTTGATCGACTCCAATCATCGAATCAACCAATTTCACATCCAACTTCTGGGCTTCTCTGACACTATCCAAAAAATCATTGTTAATCTTCAACATACCCAATCGAACACTCTTAGGGGTCACTTCACATACCAAACTCATATCTCGAAATTGCTCAAGTAATTCCAACTCCTTAACCATCATTGCCGACATATGCAAAGTCTTGCGACTCAAAGCATTGCAACAACATTAGCCTTTCCTGGATGATAATTCAAGCTGAAATCATAATCTTTCAACAGTTCTAACCACCTTCGTTGTCTCATATTCAATTCCTTCTGATCAAACAATCACTTTAAGCTCTTATGGTCGCTAAAGACTTCAAATCTAGAACCATAAAGATAATGCCTCCAAATCTTCAACACGAACACTACAGCAGCAAGTTCCAAATCATGTGTAGGATAGTTCTTCTCATGAACTCTCAACTGTCTCGATTCATAAGCAACAACCTTACCATTTTGCATGAGCACACCTCCTAAACCCATCTTAGAAGCATCACAATAGACCACGAATGATTCTTCCGGATTAGGCAATATCAAAATCTGTGCCGACGTCAACCTTCTCTTCAACTCGGTAAAACTATCTTCACAAGAAACATCCCACACGAAAGCCTTACCCTTACAAGTCAACTTAGTCAACGGAAGGGCTAACTTAGAGAAACCTTCAATGAACCTTCTATAATAGCCAGCTAGTCCCAAAAAGCTTCGAATCTCGGTAGCCGACTTTGGAGTTTTCCATCTCAACATTGCATCAACTTTAGACGGATCCACGGCAATGCCATCACCAGAAATGACATGCCCCAGAAAACTAACTTCCTTCAGCCATAACTCACACTTGGATAGCTTAGCATACAACTTCTTCTCTTTCAAGACTTGCAATATCAACTTCAAATGCTCAGCATGATCTGATTCTGATTAAGAGTAAATCAAAATGTCATCAATGAACACCACCACAAAACGATCCAGATACTCATGAAAAATACGGTTCATGTACTCCATAAATACTCCAGGTGCATTAGTAACACCAAAGGGCATCACGGAATACTCATAATGTCCATAACGTGTTCTGAAAGCCGTCTTCTGCATATCCTCATCTTTCACTTTAATCTGATGGTAACCCGACCTCAAATCGATCTTGCTAAACACACTAGCACCAACCAATTGATCCATCAAGTCATCAATTCTTGGAAGTGGATACTTGTTCTTGATTGTCACCTTATTCAACTGACGATAATCAATACAAAGTCTCATACTTCCATCTTTCTTCTTAACCAATAACACTGGAGCTCCCCACGGAGACACACTAGGTCTCACAAACCTCTTCTCAAGCAATTCTTCCAACTGCTTCTTCAATTCAGACAATTCTAAAGCAGACATCCTGTACGGTGCCATAGACACAGGTCTAGTACCAGGTACAAGATCAATGGAGAACTCAACTTCTCTCTCAGGCGGCACATCAGGAATTTCATCAAGGAAAACTTCAGGAAATTCACATACTACCTTCAACCTTTCTATTACAGCCTGATTCTCAACAGACATCGAAGCAACTAATGCGAACACTTGAACATCTTCTTTCATCAACAAACAAAACTGTCTGGTCGATAACAACCCTAATCTTTCCTCTTCAGGAGAAGAAAACCTCACAGAATTATCATAGCAATTTATGTGAACACGGTTATGCTCTAACCAGTTCATCCCCAAGATCACATCCAAACCTCTCAACGGCAAGCACACAAAATCAACAAGAAAGTCTCTGTCAAAAATCGACACGGGACACTTCAAGCACACAAGAGAAGTGGTCACCGAACCCTTAGCCGGAGTATCGACAACCATCTCTCCATTCATGGCAGACAACACAAGACCCAATCGATTAACACAATCAGCAGATATAAAACAATGAGAAGCACCGGTATCAATAATAGTAATTAAAGGAATGCTATTAATGAAACAAGTACCTCTGATGAGCGAATCCTCACTAGTGGTATGAGTTCCTGACAAGGCAAACACCTCTCCACTAGATTGTTCCTTCTTTGGTTTCTGACACTTGCTTCCAATATGTCCTTCTTCACCACAGTTGAAACACACCATATCCTTATGCGTACAATCGGACGATGCATGACCAAACTTCCCACAACGGTAGCATCTTCTAGCATCAACGTTACACGACGTGCTCTTGTGACCAACCTTGCCACACTTGAAGCATACAATACCAGCAGGAGCATCTCCCCCACTAGTTCTCTAACCCTCAATTGCTTTCTGCTTGCCCTTTCCACTCGAAGCTTCATAAGGCTTACCACGACCTTGATAACCTTTACCCCTCTTCTCATTTATCACACGATAATGAGCATTGTTATCCTCTTCATAGATCCGACAACAATCAACCAAATCAGCAAAGATACGAATCTTCTGGTAACTAATTGCTTTCTTAATCTCTGGACGCAACCCATTCTCAAACTTAATGCACTTGGAAAACTCACCATTCGGTCCATCATAGTATTGGTAAAACTTAGCCAATTCACCAAACTTAGCAGCATACTCCACAACAGATTTGTTCCCTTGACTTAGCTCAAGAAATTCAATTTCCTTCTTGCCACGGACATCTTCAGGAAAGTACTTCCTTAAGAACTCCATGCGAAATACAATTCAAGAGATCCCTTCACCACTCGCTTCCAATCTCCTACGGGTGTCTAGCCACCAATCATCCGCCTCAACTACTAGCATATGAGTCCCATACCGAACCTTCTGTTCAGGGGTGCAATCCATGACACCGAAAATCCTCTCAATCTCCTTAAGCCATGTCAAAGCGCCATCAGGATCATAAGTTCCCTTAAACACAGGAGGGCTCTCTCTTTGGAATGTAGCCAAACTCCGAGAAGCAATCACCCTCTCCACCATGCTGTTGGTTCTCCAAAACTTGAGCCATTGCTTCCAAAGCAGCAGCTATCGCAGCATCATTCCTTCCAGCCATCACAAGTCTTCACTACAACACAAAAGCAATCAGCACAAACAACAACATAAGCTTGTTAGACTACACTACGACACGACACATGGCTGGACAAGACCGACCTGCTCTTATACCACTAATGTAACACCCCAAATCTACCCCGCAATTAACAGGAATATCAGAGTACAAAATTTCAAGCAATTAGAACATAACGATTCAAAGCGTCACATTTTAAACAACAAACATCGCATACATATATCCTGCTCAATCACTTAGATATATAACACACGTGTAGGAGAACAATATCGAAATCATTAATCATTTCCATCAAATCAAGTACTTGCATCGCAGCGGAAAATCACAAGTCAACAACCATACAACTCATAATGTCAAGGCCAAACACGGCACAATACATCTAACAAGTCTTAGCATAACATAAGGACAAAGTTCAACAAGGATAAACGCAAGAAACAAGACGTAAACAAGTAATCCAACGTTCCCCGAGTGCTACGTATCAGAGCATTGACACACACCGACTCGAGCTATAGGTACACGACTACTCCGCGTCATTACCTGCACGTTACCAACGGAGGGCAACATTCAAACAGAAGGGGTGAGATATCATTCATTATAAAGAAGCGTATGATAATATTCAAAGCGGGGAAATAATCATACATCGGTCACCACTTCTCAACATATATCACTTACTCATATTCACATCATTCACAACAATAATATCAATCTCAATTAAGGCATACATAGGAATTTAGCACATATGCTCAACGAAACAACCATCAAATCGACATAAGATAACATTTATGTTATGCACTCACAATTATTCAAGTACGACTCATCACACGACTTTACTTATGCAACTCGAACAATGCAAATGCATGTGGTACCATTGGAGTAAAACTCCCGTCTCAAACAATTGCCATTGGGCCGTCTCAAACATTTGCCACAAGGGCCGTCTCAAACAATTGCCACTAGGGCCGTCTCAAACAATGCAATGAATGTGACTCAATGATGCACATTCGCAATCACACTTAACGACATAATTGACTCAAACAACATAATATACGTATACGACATGATCAACTTAAACGACATAATCAATTTCGGATATCCAATGTCAACAAAAATCCAATTCAAGGAGATTCCAAGAGTTTCCAAAGATATAATAAGCATATTCAATAGAAAGACATCAATTAGGACTTCACGTAGGTCCAAACGGCACTTAAAACGGAGTTACGGATCAAAAGTTATGGTCTTTACAAAATCTGCTCAAAATTGAACCCCTAGGTCGACGCAAACATCTCCCAGGTCGACGCAAACTACTTTAGGTCGACTCAAAACTCCTCTAGGTCGACCTAACTGGAGGAAAATAGATTTTTGGCTTTCTGTTCTGTTTGGTCGACTCAGGTTCTGCATAGGTCGACCTAAGATGCGTGAAAACTCAGATTTCATCATTTTTCTTCCCTAATCCCCTCCTACAACACCCATTAACCCATACTCCATCCATACATCATTTGAAAGCAAATTTAGCACACATGTAAGGTTCCTAAACTTATTTATAATCATGGGTTTTCATACAAACATCATCAATCATACTTAAACTCACAATTTCATAGAAATCTAGTATGAACCCTAACAATCTCTATTCAATTTCTACATAATCCTGGATAACAACATATAATCAAAACCCCACCCAAAATATCATCATACATCCCTTTAGCATGAAAGAATCCCATACTTACCTTAGGTTTGGATTGAAGACAACTCTATCTTCAATATGAGATTCCCCTCTTTCTCTTCAATCTATTCTTCTCTTCTTTCACAACTTTGTCAAAATGAGCTTCTAAGTCTAAAACCCCTATATCCCTTGTTTTGTTAAACCCTTACTATATTAAATTACTAATGGGCTCTAATTGACACCCCTCACTTACTAATATCAACTTAGGCCCAATAATCAACAATACTTACTATATTATATTATATACTAACAATTCCAAAATAAAACAACATAAAATCAATTAAGCATATCATTAACACATAATTCACAATTAATTCACGTAACTCACATAAATAAATAATTAAAAAAAATGGTCGTTACAATTTCTGGATATCTATTGAAAACCAAAGATCTTGGCCTTCACTATGATAGGTTCCCTGCCATACTAGAAGGATATACCGATGCGAGTTGGATATCTAATGTTGGAGATCATAAATCTACAACTGGGTGGATATTTACAATAGCTGGAGGAGCAATTTCTTGGAAGAGCAAGAAACAAACATGCATTACGCTTTCGACTATGGAATTAAAGTTCGTGGCTCTCGCTTCCGCTGGTCAAGAAGCAGAATGGTTGAGGGATCTTCTGTTGGAAGTTCCATTGGCTAAGGACAATGTCTCAAAGGTGATGATACACTGTGATAGCCAAGCCACTTTAGCAAGAGCGTTCAGTGAAGTGTACAATGGAAAGTCTAGGAATATTGGACTTAGACATTCGTTCGTGAGAAAAATGATTAAGGATGGAATCATTTCACTCACCTATATACGAACAAGCTATAATTTGGAAGATCCGTTTACTAAGCCACTGGCTAGAGACTTAGTAAAAACAACCTCGAGAGGTATGGGGTTGAAACTCCTTGAGTAAGAATTCCGACAGAGGCGGCAACCCAATCTTACGTTAACAGAACATTAACCTCAAGATTTTCAATGGGTAACAACAAGTTGTTGATTTGGATAATTGTCGAACATTTCGTGATAATGTTGACCTTAAAACGAGGGTTGAGTTTTATTTCAAACTCTTAATGAAGTTCAATACTGAGGGTACGTGTCTCATGGAAAAAGACACAATATAAACTTCACCTATGTGAATTTCAAGATGGTGTCGTCTCAAAGTGAGAGTTGGAGTTTCTCTCATGAAAAATTCATGAAACAGGATAGCATATGGCCATAAATAAGTGCTAAGCGAGATATGTAGAGGAAGAACCTTTAAAGAGTGTGTGTAAGGTAATGCCGGTCTAATCACATGGATTAATGGTTTAAAACCATTGCTACCTAATATTCCGATTAAACTTTGTGTTATCCTCACTAAGGTTAAGTTTAAAATCGAAAGATACCTAACTGTATTAACACTCTTTATACCTTTATTTCTGGAATGAGTTTTTTCATTATTAGAACAAGTGGGGGATTGTTGGAAATTATAAAATAATAATTACCATAGTGTGTTCTAATGTGACAAAAATGAGAATTGATTTTTGGTTGTTGCATAAATTTATTTTTTTGAATTCAAATTTACAACATTTCATGAAGGGGTGCCTTGTGTCATTATAGATGAACCATTGCAATATATGGTGAAAAGGTGTTGTTTCATCAAGAGTTTCAAACTTATGAAACAACACATGCATGGCCTATAAATACACATTTATGAATCCAAAATGAAACACACAAAATCATAAATCCTCTTCATTATTTCAGACACTCTTCCTTGCATTCGAGTTCTTCACCGGTCTTGTGCAGACTCAAGTAAGGCTGACATTATCCTGGGTATTCTTGACTTCCAAACTCTAAGACAATTAAGAGAGTGCTTGAAATACTATTAAGGAAAGTGACTCCATTCACGATTCAGCTTGGATCCTTTTGATTTTTCCAACATTTCTAATATAGAAGCTACCTATTAATAATTTCCATGAGGAAGAAAATAAGCCCTAAAATAAAAACAAAATTAGAATGAATCAAACAATCTATTAGAGGGAAACAAACTATCTATTAGAGTGAAACAAACAATCAATGATTTTTTTAAAAAAATATGAAGAATGAAAGTATGAAGTTGAAAGAGTCTTACTTGAATAATTAGATTCAGATTCAGAATCTAAAGGTTATAAAGTATGAACTTCATGTGCTTCTTCTTCGGATCAGCTGTCATACCCCAAAATTTGCCCACCACATTTTATACTCAAGCTCATTTGAATATCAGAAGCTCAAGACTCGACTGACTGTACACTCTCCTAAACAACAACCCTCAAACTAAGGTTTTGATCTCTTCAAAGTAAAAACATGTTACAAGACCTCAAAATGGAACCCTTGGTCTCTCATGTGGCCCAAAGGATCCTCATGCCAAGTTGCAAGCTCTGATTCATAGGATTGCTCAGTCAAAAGTTCAAATGGTCAACAGTCGACTAGTTTGACCTAAAAGTCAACTGTGGTCAAAGTACAGTCAAAACTCCTGACTTTTTGGCAACAATCTCATTTTGAAGTATCATTCACCATTTGATCAAGGATTTATCATGGTTCATCAAGAAAAGATCAGAAATCAACAAATTCGAAAGTTTCTAAATTAGGGTTTTCATAGGAAAAGTCAACTGAACTTTGACCAGCCATAACTTTCACATGGAACATCAGAAATTTTCCATCCAAAGCTCAATTTTAAGGAAATTGAATTCCCTACAATTTTTTCTCTCACAAGCCAAGGCTAAATAGGCACCATTTAAGAGATATAAGCCAAAACATTACAGGTCCTTCTAAAAGATCGCAAAAAAAAAGTTTTTTGTCAAAGCCCATATCATCAAGATAAAATGCTCAAATGAAAAAAATTCCAAAGTGGCTTGTAGAGGACATCTTAGGGTTTCCAAAAAGTCCTAGAAATCTTCCATGTCTTAAAACTTGAGGGAGATATGCCTTGTCAAAGTTGGACAATTTTAAGAAGGAAAATGTGAAATAAAAGGCTTCCAAATGAATTTCTTTGAAAAGAGGCCCAACTTTTTATGATCCAATCTTCATCCTAAAGTTACCCAAGACCCCAAATATAATTGCCACAAATTTTTGAATTTTATTTGATTTTATATGAATTATTAATCATTTAAAAGTGATGATTAACTCATATAAATCATGTAAAAATCAAATATTTGGTTTAAAATATTATGAGGATCAATTCCAATCAGCATTCAAGTCATATTATCAATCTAATTTCATGCACATGCTAATTGAAAAAATATGGAGCAATTAAGGCCAAATTTAGAAGTTTTTTTATGAAATTTTCAATCAAATTTCCAAGACATTATTCTCATGATTTTCTTCCAAAACAATTGACCTAATGTTTTCACATATATATAACTATCATTGGCAGCCAGCAGAGAAAGAAAAGAGACGGCCAAAGGAGAGGGTTCCACGAGAGAAAGTTTCTAAGAAAATTAGGGCACGTACAAAAAACGTTCTCAGCAAGTTCCAGCCTTTTTCAATCGTCCTATTGGCTTCTTGAAGGTCCCAGGAGTCGATACTGACCCTTGCTCGAGCTCAAAGCTTACCATAACGCATCCCTTGCACTACACTGGTTGGGTATTGGTTTAAACATCTAAACTCATAATTCACGCATTTTTGATCGATCCCATGTGCATACATATGTTTATATTGATGTTTAGAGCGCTTTAGTATCATCGTTCATAAGTTTTGATGCAGGATGGGTGATTTTCCATTGTTAGGGCAAACAAAAGCTCATGTTCGTATTTTACGATGCAGACCTTTTCAGCCAAAAATAACACGACCATCGAATCCGTGGCACCCAAATTAGTGGACTTGGGTATTATTTTTTCATTTTTTGACGAAGATTTGCAGGTTTTCGAAGGCACCTCGCCGGAGAAGATGAAGATTAGCCGGAGAAGATGGCTGCTCCGTCGCCGGTGGCTGAGCTGAATCGGTCAAAGCCACACGTGCCCTCTCTCATTGCCCAGTCAGCGTGCTCCTATTCTCTCTCCAAACTCATTGGGCAGTCAACCGGTCCAACCATTCTTCTCCCTTTTTAATTTCTTTTTAACTTAATTATATAATTCTTATTAAGATATTTTATTCATTAACAATTAATTAATTTTGTTCTCTTTCCTAAAAAATATATTAACTAAAATTATTTTCTAATAATTTTATTTTAATTATTAATTATTAATCGAAAACTCGTTTTTTATTTCATTAAAGTTTGTTTTAACATTAAAAATAATTGTTTTTTTGGTTTTTAGGCTAATAATTATTTTAGGGTAACAATTTAGTTTTGGGGTAATCAAATTTATTTTATGCCTTAAACCCTGATTTTATCATGATCACTAATCACTGCTATTGGTAGGTGTTATCCACTAACGCATTTTTTAAGCGTTACAAATCCTTTAGGTCACACTAAGTTTTCTTGAATAAACCTGTTAGGTTCAGGGGTAGGGTTTGTAAACTTTTTAGGGTTTATAGATCTTTAATCAATTGAGGTTTGTAGATCATTCATACACTAAAAAATCTTTTCTTTTGTACAAATTTTCAGAGTTACCCCAGTATCCTCCGGTTACGCGCCGTCAAATAGAAAAGCTAAGTTCTAATCCTTTTCTTATTTAAATGTCATTTTACCCATTCTTTTTTTTTCTTATAGGTTAAATTAGGGTTTATTTTCAATGCCAAGGAATCCCTCATACACTCACCCTATTATTTTTTTCTTTAAATCTTCAGAGTCGAGTTGATCGGGTTCGAGGAAGATCAAAGCGCCAAGGATGTTTAAAACTAATTGTTGATCCCTCTTATTTTTCCGCCTTTTAATTTCCCCCATCCCCGCAGGTGTTTATTGTAATAGCGTAGGAAATTTTATTTCTGCTTTTATTTTATTATTGCGTGGTTAGTAATTTAGGGAGTGATAACCATGAATTGAACGTAGATCACCTAATTACAAGATAAATGTCATCGAAGTTAACCACATGATTGTGCACCCACACACCTTTAGGGTAAACCTTCTTGTTGCCTGTTGCCTTATATTGTTGCCTTGTTGCCTCTAAGTATACTAAATAGTCATGTCCCTCGATTCCAAGGATACCTAAAGCAAGGTTGCCTAAAGAGATTGAAAATCATCTAGTCCCTCGAAGTTGCCTCGGTAAAAGATGATTGTCCGAATTGCTAAGGTATCCTCGCATGATGCCTAAAAAGATTAATGACTATTTTATCCTTCCCTTAAACTACCTGCCCTCTTTATGACAGGGACAGTTTTATGGCGAACGATAACCTTCGATGATCCTTTAACATCCAATTGAAAGACTTCCTGCCCTCTTATGGTATGGATAGACCCTTTCGCCCCGAAAAGCTAAAAGAACAATTTTTCAAACTTAGGGTAGTTGCTACTAATTGCTTGCTCTAAATTCAAAAATATATTTTCCCACTCTTTTCCCAAATCAAATTCAAAAAGACTACGCTTATTTACAAGCTAAAGTTCTTCTTCAAAGTTTTTACTATTCACACTCCGCTTTTCAAACAATTCAAACGTTTTTAAAAAGTGAGTTAAGCAATTAAGAGCCCATGGAAAACCATGGATGCAAAGGGTGCCTTACACCTTCCCTTTGTATAATTTACCCCCCCCCCCCGAACTCAAAATCTTTTTAAAAGGTCTTTTCCTGTTCTTTTAGCCTTTCTAGTTGGATAAAATAAAAGTCGGTGGCGACTCTTGCTTACCGCAACATTTCAAATAAAGTCAGTTCACCGTATTACATCAGCCTCTATCGACAACATCTTCACATCACATGATTTTTCATCTTCTTCAAACTTTTGGTTTGAGGAGTTCGCGGGATGAGGCAGATAGGGGTTTGTCAAGAGGAAAAGGAAGAAATTTTTGTTTGCCAAGAGGAGAATGATGAATGGGCGGCGGTGGTTTAGGGTTTGGGGAAAGAAAGGCCAAATCCTATGAGATGAGGTACAACAAAAACTGGGAAGAGATGGAAAAGAGAGTGCGACGAAAAGAAAAGAGATGTGGCCAAACCCTTATTCTTTGACGAGAAATACTTACGTGGATACGATCCTAAACCCATATTTTTAGGCACAACCAATGAAAAGAAAGAGAATATAAATTTATTTAAATTTTAATTTCGTTTTTAATTGGCATCATGGGGGTGGTTGAGATAAAAGGGGAGAGGGACAATTTTATTTTTATTTTTTAATTAATAAAAAATGTGATTGGTTGTGTGTAAGTACATGTGTTATGGTTGTGTCTATGTAAGTATTTTCCTTCTTTGACATGATGCACCACTTGTCATGCTCTTATTAGTCCAAATTTAAAGTGAATGGTTAATATGTTTATTACCAAAATATCCAATTTGTAGTGTAATGTTTTTTAGTGAGAAGGGTATAATTGACGATTTGGCCGATTGATTAATAAAGGATAGATAGTAGATAGTAGATTTGTACCCAAAGACATGTAAACGAGAAATATTTGACTTTCTTCTTTTATAGAGTTGATTGAGCGTCCGTTTAGATTGATATTATCAAGACACGATTCATAACATAGCAAATAGTATTTACTACATCAACCCAAAAGTATTTTTAAAAATACAACAATCTAAAAAGAGGTTAAATAAACATCCTTAAAAAACACTGATTAAAAAATATCTACCATATAAGAACATTTAATGTTCTGGAAAAGGCACTACTACCCTTTCTTTTAATTTTGCCACATCCACAAAATGAGGGTAATTTTGGTCCTAAAATTACTTTATGCAACTAACTATGTCATATAGTTCTATTTTAAATACATAGTTGTTATTTTATGCCTTTACTACCTCTCTTTGAATGAGTTGATGATGTCACACAGGTCCAATTCAATTTTTTTCCAGTTACCTCTTTTTTCCATGCAACTTTAATTCAAATTTCAAATTATTCTCTGACTCCTTATGGTACGCTCTTTATTCTCTATCTCATATTTTTATTTTCTCTTTCTCTCTCTCAACTGTGCACATGCTCTTCAACTTTCTCCTCATTCTTCTTCATGTACCTCAACATTTTCCATCTTCTTCTTCTGCTATCATCGAATCTCTCTCTTTTCTCTGTCACGCGAATCTCTTTGTTCCTCTTCTTCTTTTTTTCCATGACAAAGATGTGATTTTTACTGGTTTTTGTAGTTATCGTGTTTACGGATTAGTGAATGTTTCAATCTATATGTGAAAAAGATCGGTGATGTTTTTCAGATCTGTGATATTAAAGAATATCCATTGATTTTTAAATTCACTCTTTTTTGTTTTACAGGTTCTTTAGGTTTTATCTATGGGTTTCTAACTTCCTTCCTCTTCAACAACAACAAAGGTATGATTATGTAGATAAAATTAAGGTTTTCATTTTGTTGGTGTTGGTAATGAAAAGTGGATAAATTTTGGTTAGGATTTTTTGAATACAAATTGCCTTTCTCTATGTCTCTTGCTTCCGACTTCATCTTCTTCTTCATCCATGTGCTTCGTCTGGTTTTCATGGCAAAACGGCGACAATGAAAGCAACTGTGAGATCAAACTATGTATGAATCAGTTTACATACTTTCAAAGAATATTTTATGGTGTGAGAATCGGTTGGATTGAGATTTTAGGGTTTCAAACTATGCAAATCGGTTAACATACTTTCAACCACTTCCATAGCAGAAGACCTTCCTTCTTCATTTATCACCTCTCTTTTGTATTTAATTTCCATTTAGTTTTATAAGTTTCCTTTATGTAGATTTGCTTGGTATCGTTAAAGTTTCGTCTGTTTATATTTTGTTTTAATTTGCAGTGTGGTGTGAATTGGTTTACATATTTTCAAAGAATATTTTCAAGTCTCGATGTCCAACTACACGGTAAAACTCCCAAACTACAAACCCTCAGTTATTTAATTTTAAGGGTTGCAACCAATGGGTGTTGTTTTTCTTTACCTTGCACAGTTACATTGCAAATTTGGAAGTAATAAGAAACTAATAGGGTGTGTATTTCCGAAGCTTTCGCAAGGAGAATGCTTCCAATAAGGTGAGCATTTAGAAACCTAAAAATAGAAGATGTTTGTATGTGTTCATTTATATATGAATATGATTATAAATTGCATTATGATAGTTTGTTTTGTAACACCCTTCTAAAACTCCCGCGGAAAAATAATATAATCAGAGTAAATAAACAGCAAGGATGCTACAATTATTAAATAAGTAAGAACATCAAGTCGATTGTCATGCTTTATTTGAATTTAACCCATATCAAACATGTGTTTAGCACAGCGGAACTTAATTCAACAGTATTAGGAAACATATCCACACAAATACTCAATACATAAATCCATAACCAAAATGTAAACAATGTATATCAAGTAACGCTAAGACTAGTCGATCCCAGTGTTACAATCAGAGCATGACTCGACACGAACTACGGGCTAGCCTACAAGCTATCTTCACCCAGTCAAGACGCCGCTACATCCTTAATCTGAAATCATCAAAGTAAGGGTGAGTTTCATTCGAATTAATAACCATTATACAATCATAAGCAATAAAGTCTCATAGCAATTGTCATCTACTCATCATACATAAAATCAGAAATTATTATAACAACCAAACAACAGTACATAAGCATATTCTATCACACCACACAATCATTCAGTCATATCATAATATAATGCAATGAATGAACTGACACTAATGCATGTGGTACCATCCATGGGATAAACCCATCCAACCGATCTTTTTCATCACCAAGATACAGTTTTAACCAGCACAAATTCCACACAATGGGAATTATGCCCACCATTTTGATCCACTTTCATCACCGGGATCCATCACCAAAAATGTATGCGAATGAATGCAACATATAACATGCTTACAACATCACCAATCCAATGTATTCACATCGTTTCATTATCATCACCAATTCATCACCAATAAGCATGTATATATATATATATATATCCTTAGCATTCATACAAACATGTCACACGCATACATGAAAGGCATCATCCAATAAATAATATAAACACGAATGTAAAACTCAGACTTTACGTCCACACCACCTATTCATCATATAGGCCTTTAACTCAGCTTCACAATGCTCAAAACGACACATAAATCGGATATTCGGATCAAAAGTTACGGGTTTTTAAAGATAAAAGATTTTTAGAAATATGCTGCAGAACCCGGTTCGTCCCTACGTGGGAACCAGTTCCTGGCTGCTTCCAAAAACACGCCTCTGATTTTTACTATGGGGAACCGGGTTGTCCCTATCTGGGAACCGGTTCCCAGCAGCCCAGAATCCCCACGCCTCTGTTTTTATAAGGGGGAACCGGTTATTCCCACATGGGAACCGGTTCCTACGTACCTGCACAACTAATTTCACCCTTTTGACAGCATTTACCCTATCCCATTTCCCAAATTTCAGGTACATACGAACATAGCACACAAATACCATCAATTTTCACATCATCACATATTTCAGGCAAGTTTTATACAAGTATTAACAGCATATATCATGAGTATTAACAGAATCATGTAATTCATACAATTTTCATCAAAACCTAACAAATTCCCAAACCCGACACGTACGACTGAAATAGACAACCATCCTATTCAATTCTACTACCTATCATCGCATAAGGATTACTAACCCGAAGAATCCCCCCTTACCTCAGAGTCGAATCTTCGAAGGTCTTCTTCCCCTTTGGCTCTTCTCACTTTCACGTGTTCTTCCTTCTCAGAGTCTATCTCCTTATCTTCTCCTCCTCTTTTCCCAATTCCTTTTATTTTATGAAAAATAAAATAAAATATTATAATGGGCTTGCTTAGCTAACACCCCCCTTCTGCTAATCAACACTCTAGCCCAATGCCAAAAACTTCATCATTTTCCAAATAATTCCCAAAATTATTAATTCTAATAATTTAATTACAAAAAAATAATTAAATTAATAACAAGAATTAACGGGGTGTTACAACTCTCCCCCACTAAAAGAGTTTTCGTCCTCGAAAACATACCTCAAACGAAGAGTTCGGGATAGGAGTCCTTCATCTGACTCTCCAGTTCCCACGTAACATTTCCACCTGCAGCTCCTCCCCAAGCTACTCGGACTAGAGCTATCTCTTTACCACGTAGTTGCTTTAACTTCCGATCTTCAATTCTCATTGGCAACGCCTCAACCGTCATATTATCTCTCACTTGCACATCATCCACTTGGATTACATGAGACGGATCCGCAATATATTTCCTCAATTGAGATATATGGAATACGTCGTGTAGGTTTGCAAGTGTTGTTGGTAAAGCAATACGATAAGCCACCTCTCCTACTCTTTCCGTAATCTGAAACGGCCCAATAAAACGCGGCGTCAACTTCTTTGACTTCAGTGCTCAAACAACACCCGTCGTAGGAGTTACTCTCAGAAACACATGATCTCCCTCTTGAAATTCAAGTGTTCTTCTCCTCTTGTCATGATAGCTCTTCTGACGACTTTGAGAAGCCTTCATCTTCTCTTGAATCATCTTAATCTTTTCCGTCGTCTCTTGAACAATTTCTGGTCCAATCACTGCACTTTCACCAGATTCATACCAACACAGTGGTGTCCTACACCTCCTACCATACAAAGCTTCAAATGGAGCCATACCAATACTCGAATGGTAGCTGTTGTTGTAAGTAAATTCAATCAACGGCAAGTAACTATCTCATGTACCACCTTTTTCCAATACACAAGCACGCAATAGATCTTCCAATGATTGAATCGTCCTTTCAGTCTGACCATCAGTCTGTGGATGATAAGCAGAACTCAACCTTAATTTAGTACCCAAGGCCTTCTGTAACCCTTCCCAAAATCTGGACGTAAATCTTGAATCTCTATCTGATACGATACTCGAAGGAATACCATGCAAACTTACTATTTTCTCAATGTACAACTGTGCCAACCTTTCCATAGCATAATCCATCCTCATCGGTATGAAGTGAGCAGACTTCGTCAGTCTATCCACAATAACCCAAATGGCTTCATAGTTCTTAGCTGTTCTTGGCAATCCAGATACAAAGTCCATGGATATGCTATCCCACTTCCATTCAGGAATAAATAAAGGCTGCATAGTCCCATACGACTTCTGATGTTCGATCTTTGACTTCTGACAAGTCAAACAAGAATAAACAAATTCAGCTATTTCCTTTTTCATTCCAGGCCACCAGAATAACTTCTTCAAATCATGGTACATCTTAGTAGCACCAGGGTGAATACTCAATCCACTACGATGTCCTTCTTCCAAGATACTCTTCTTCAGTTCAGTAACGTCAGGAACACAAACACGGTCGCCAAATCTCATTATGCCATTCTCATCAATTCTGAACTCCCCTCCTTTTCCTTGGTTAATCAAAGTCAATATGTCAACTAGTCCCACATCTTCCTTCTGCCTTTCTCTGATTTCATCAAGAATTCCACTTGTCAGCTTTAACATACTGTTGAATAGTATATTCAAGGCAAATATTTTTTTAAATCGTATCCACAGAGATTGGGTGATATTACCGCCGTTCTATAGTTGTGATCATTTTAAGTTGATAAGTAAAAATGAGTTTGGTTTGTGTTGGGAATTTATCTTGAATTTTAGAAACAAACTAAGATAGTAAAATAAGATTTTCTCAAATAAAAATGCTTTGCCAAGATTAGTGTTCACTATTCCAAACTCATGCATTCCCTCAAACCATGTATATGAATTCTCATTTCATGAATACAATCTAATATTGCCTCAATAATACTTATGTCTAAGTAATATTGTAACAATTGTTAAATAACACTTTAGGCAATTTCTTCACCTAAACATACATCTAACCATCATTATTTAGCAATACAACTGATAAACAATTCATAAATCTATTTCTACAACTTATGCATTGTTTGAATAAATCTCTAAAACAACATTTATATTATCTTTTTCAACAATAATATAAATCAAAGATAAGATTTCAAAACAAGAGATTCATACTATATTCAATCAATGAGAGGTTCACATACATGAAGGTTCAAGAGAGATACATAAAGTTATGAAGAATAGCTACCTCTAATCTTGACAAAGAAATAGGGTTTAGTTCCTCATCACCATGGTTGCAAGCTCACAAAGATGATAAATTTCGTTTTTTTGCTTTTGCTCTCTTTTTCTCTATGTATTTTCCTCTTCCAAAACTGAATAATAATCTAAAAAATAAGTTTTTAGATATTAATCTCCTACACAAAGTTTTTCTTCCCAATAAGACAAAAGGAAATGATTGCTAGTTTCTTTGCCTCCCTAAGTGACCAATAGAAGTGAATAGCCCCAAAAAGTGCTCTTCTGTTGTCTACCACGCCACCTCTTCACATGCCTCTACAAAAGTCAGAATCTTCACTTAAACACGCTGGCAGGATTCGCTCAGTTCGCGGCGCCAACAGGAGGACGCGGCGCCAACTGAGCTGACTTGGACATCTCTGATTTTGACTCAGTTCGCGGCGCCAACTAGAGGACGCGGCGCGAACTGGCTTGATGATGACTTCTTCCTTGGTTACTTGGCAGCTCCCTTGTGTTTTCTCAGCTTGTATCCTCTTTGATCAATTCATGATGTAAAATTCTGCAAAACTAGAAAAGAAAGTGAAATATCTACTCAAATTACATAACAACGAGAATAATTTCATTTTTGCACTTTGTGTGAGTAAAGCGTGTGATTTGCGATTAAAATTGATTAAAGGGACCA
Source organism: Vicia villosa (assembly GCF_029867415.1). Classification (NCBI taxonomy): domain Eukaryota; kingdom Viridiplantae; phylum Streptophyta; class Magnoliopsida; order Fabales; family Fabaceae; genus Vicia; species Vicia villosa. The sequence continues at coordinate 283,977 of NW_026705574.1, forward strand.
ATAAAAGGATATGAAATACTCTACAATTTGGTCCCTAACAACTCTCCCCAACTTGCCATTTTGTTTGTCCCAAAACAAAAATTCTCAACAAAGAACACAATGGAAGACAAGAGAATGATTCACAAAATTTCAAGCAATTGGGTGGTTCAAAAGCATAAGGCTCATTTGTGGTACACCTACCTCAATACTAGAGCAAGGCAATAATGATCAATGGTTGTGCGCAAAAATACATATCAAAAAGTTCCAAAAGGTACATGTCAAGTTTGAATCATTCCTACACACAATTTGAGTAATATGAGATTATGAAGGGTCCTTTCACTCACCCGAACAATTAAATCAACAACACTTAAATTATGCATTCATCAAGACAAACACCAATTATGTGAACAAAATGAGAATCAAAAAAGGTCTTTCAAGGGTTGTAGTGGGGCTTGGTTTACAAGGAAGGGATAAAATCGAAGGAAATCGAACAAAAGTTCCTAAGGGAGCATTTCTCCAAATTCACTCAATAAACTTCCTCAATCCCAAATTTTCTTTTCTTCACATTCCACAACCGGGAGCTTTTTCTTACTTGACAATTATAAGTGTTGAGTCTTTTCTATTTCTTTGGCTCCAATTTTTTTCAAAAATATGCACTTGTCCTATTTCAACAAGAGATATTAATTTTCTTTTATTGACCCACTCTTTATTATTCACAACACTAATGGTTCTCCCCAACTTTTTCTTTTCATACCAACTTGATAACAAAAATGCTCCCAAAGGAAAATAAATTGCAACCAAAATGGTTAAGGGTTTACACACAACAAAAGAGTAGGATTCATTAATTCAACAATTAAGCAATAATGACTTGAAATGAATCCTAAAAAGCTCAAAGGGGGAAAACAAGGGATGTTCCTCACAAGGTTGATTGATTTGCTATTTTTGGCCAAGTGGTTTCTCTCATTTCAACAATGCCTTAATCATTTTCTCAAATGTTCACAACGAGGATCAATGCATGATTAAACATAATAAAAATGTGCCAAAATAATGTTCGGTCTCCCGCATTTGGTGTACATTGGAAGACTACCTCACACATGGTTAAGTTCTAAATGATTCAAAAAGACATGTAATTCCAAGAACTTATGCTACCAACTTTTGCACAAACCATCAAATAATTATTGTAAAGTCTAGTAAGTGGTAAAAGTGTACCTTGAATTTGCCGCACACCATTCTTATCATTACCACCCCACTTGCTTCTTTTGGATCCTCAATCACATGCCCCCTTGTTTCTTCATTCTCATGAAAAATCACAATCAAACAAAATTTCTTTTAGCAAGTAAGGTGACCAAGTTATTGCAACATCAATCATGATTCATCACCCTCACAAAAGCAAAAATGAAATAAGTCTTCAAAAGTCAAACAACTTAAAAAGTACACAAACCAAATTTTAACAAAAAGTACTTAAATGGAAATGCTAGAATTTAAACTTGCTGAAAATTAAATCCTAAACTACAACTATCAAACTTCATCTTCAAGCATCTTCATCATCACCACCTCCGACCGGTCCAAGGGTGTCTTCCATCTCGGTGTCCACATTCGCGGTTCCACTTCCGCTCGCATGACCGCTGCCTCCCCCCATAAAAGCTGGCCTGCCCTCAGGCCAATTAGCATATGCCACATAATCCGCTTGGGAAGGGAAGGTGCGAGCCTCCGGTGCCAAAAAAGTGTTCTGAAATTGTTGTTGCATGGCATCGAAAAGAAAATTTTGAGACCTCCTTGAAGCCTCAAAGTTCTCGCAGCAGTAAGAAGCAAACTCCATTTGATTGAAAGCAGGCGCACGGCGTGCACGCTACCTGGAGGTGGAGGTTCCTGCTCTCTCAGCCCTGTTTGTTGCCCCCTCACAAAACCTGTTCACAAAATAATCATTAATCACAGTGGTAATATTGAAATGCACTTCCTGTGGAATTGGTACATTGGCTTTCTTGCACAACCCCATGATCAATCCTGGATAAATGAGATTTTCGGCCTTTCCACCAAATTTTGTTCCACTTGTTGCCACTTTTCGCAACTCATTGGCTATGATGGAGGCGATGTCGACCGATTGTCTGTCCATAATGAAAGACATCAAGCATGCCACTTCAATTGGAATGGTGGTGGTGTGAGAACGTGGCCTGAAATTGTTCAACATTAAGACAAGGAGAGCTCGAGCCTCCAAAGTGAAGTCTTCCCTTCTCCAATTTTTTGCATGCCCCTGCTCATTGAGCACATAAGTTCTACCTTCTTGACACAACTTGCTGCTCACCCAATCATAATCCCAATCGGCGGCATCGTTCTTCATGCGGTAAGCGCATTTTTCTCCCTCTCCCAACTGTAAGGGGTTTCCTAAAAAATTGTTGATTGCGTCTCTGTTGAAGACGATAATTTTACCCCTCACTTTGGTCCTATAGTGATATGCTCTTCCTTCTTCCACTTGCAAGGCATTGGCGTAAAATTCACGCACAATGTCATAGTTGATATCTTTCACCGGCTCACACAATTTCCCCCACTTACGCCCTTCGATGATACTGACAATCCTGCTGAACTTGCCATTCGGGTTGAATTGGACCAACCTTTCGGCCACAATTGTTCTCTGAACCAGATCATTGTACCGCGCTTCACATTCGTCATTGAGAAATTTGCTCACCACTCTATTGGGGGCTGAAGTCTTAGTACGCTTAGACATCTGCACAGAAAACAACCAGCACAACAACACAAACACCCACGATTATCAACACAAGACAACCAAAATTTAGTGGCTGAATTCAACTGGGTTCGCGGTGCAATAAGAAGGACGCGGCGCGTCTTGGGAGAAACCCAGAAATATTCAACCAGCAGAAATGGTAGCATCCAGGTTGTCCTCACAGCGATGGTAAAAAAAAAAGGTATTCAAACACATTTCAATTCAACACAAACAGACTAACTTTAGTTATTAATCTAAGGTGCTACACATGCAAGCTTGAACAATCCCTCTATTCTAACCCTAAAAAAAATTTTTTTAAAAGGAAAGAAAAGGAGAGATCTAGAACCACATACCTTGAGTGAGAGTGTTAGAGTGAGAATTAAAGATGCAAGATAGGGCTGTGAGAGTGGGTGTTGTGGAGTGAGGGAGGTAGGGTTTCTCTGCTTGAGAGAGGGAACTTGAGAAGAAAATGAAAAGAAAGGAAGTATGAAATGATACAAGAAAGAACCTTAAAAAGCCAAGTGACTATCTGAGTTCCGTAAGTGACGCGGCGCCAACTATTATGACGCGACGCGTACTGAATGGTTTTTGAAAACATTTGGTTCTGCCACTTGGTTCGCGGCGCAAACTAGAGGACGCGGCGCGTACTGAATGGTTTTTGAAAACATTTGGTTCTGCCACTTAGTTCGTGGCGCAAACTAGAGGACGCGGCGCGTACTGAATGGTTTTTGAAAACATGTGGTTCTGCCACTTAGTTCGCGGCGCGAACTAGGGGACGCGGCGCGTCCTTAGCAGGCTTTTTGAGAAACAGTATTCCACAGAATTTCAACGGCACACGCACATTACGAAACCAGTAACTAAATAAAACAACAAAGATAAAAGTAAAACTTACAACGTTGGGTTGCCTCCCAACAAGCGCTTTGTTTAACGTCGTTTGAGCTCGACGGTCCATGATGATTCAAGGTTCGATAAGCGAAATTACGCTTACATCTCGATTGAAATCACCACCATGATACACCTTCAGTCTTTGCCCATTTACCGTCCAGTTGGCCTTAGTCTTTGGGTCCTCCACAACAATTTCTCCATAATTCCGAACTTCCCTTACTACAAACGGTCCCGACCATTTTGATTTTAATTTGCCCGGAAAAAGTTTCAGCCTAGAGTTGAAGAGGAGTACCATTTGTCCTTCATGAAATTCTTTTGACCTCACTTTACCATCATGATACTTTTTCACTTTTTCTTTGTAAAGTTTATTCGAGTGGTAAGCGGTATCTCTTAATTCTTCAACTCTATGAAGCTGATCTTTCCGTTTTAATCCGGCTAAATTGGAATCAAAGTTTAAAAATTTGAGAGCCCAAAGTGCCCTATGTTCCAATTCAACCGGCAAATGGCAAGTCTTACCATAGACCATTTGGAATGGTGTCAAACCTATTGGAGCCTTAAGTGCAGTGCGATATGCCCACAAGGCTTCATCCAACTTTGTAGACCAATCTTTCCTCGCACTTGAAACGGTTTTCTCAAGAATCCGTTTAATTTCCCTATTAGAGACCTCGGTCTGACCATTAGCTTGAGGATGGTAAGGAGTAGTGATTTTGTGCTTGACACCATAATGTTCTAACACTTTTTCCAGTGGTGCATTACAAAAATGAGAACCACCATCACTTACCAAAACTCTAGGCGCACCAAAACGGGAAAATATGTTTTTCTTTAAAAATTTGATTACCGTTTTGGAGTCGGCCTTAGGTGAAGCACTTGCTTCAACCCATTTGGAAACATAGTCAACCGCAACGAGAATATATTCATTACCTAGAGACGGAGGAAATGGGCCAACGAAATCAATACCCCAACAATCAAATATTTCAACTTCCAGCATGTTGGTTAGTGGCATTTCATCTCGTTTGCCTATTCCTCCACTTCTTTGACATTGATCACAACTCTTAGCGTGTTCATGGGCATCTTTAAATAATGACGGCCAATAAAATCCCGATTGAAGGACTTTCGTGGCTGTACGTAAACCGCTATAATGACCCCCGTATGGAGAGTTGTGACAATGCCAAAGAATGTCTTTGGACTCTTCACTCGTGACACACCTTCTCAAAATGTTGTCCACTTCTACCTTGAAAAGGTATGGATCATCCCACACATATTGCTTGGCATCGGACAAGAACTTCTTCTTTTGATTACTAGTGAGGTCTTCCGGTATCAAACCGGTTGCCTTAAAATTTGCAAAATCGGCAAACCAAGGCCTCACTTGTATCGCATAGAGTTTCTCGTCCGGGAACTCCTCTCTCACCTCACTTTCTTTCATTGTCACATCTATATTGACCAAACGAGACAAATCGTCCGCCACCAAATTTTCGGACCCTTTTTTATCCCGGATTTCTAAGTCAAATTCTTGCAGCAAAAGAATCCAACGGATCAATCTTTGCTTAGAATCCGGTTTGGTCAACAAAAATTTAATGGCCGAATGGTCCGTATAGACAACTACCTTAGAACCGATCAAGTAAGCTCTAAATTTTTCCAAGGCATAAACTATAGCTAGTAATTCCTTCTCCGTAGTAGAATAATTTATTTGTGCTTCATTCAAAACTTTACTAGCATAGTGAATCGCATGGAAAATTTTAGATCTTCTTTGACCCAAAACAGCCCCGACCGCATAATCGCTAGCATCACACATAAGTTCAAAATCGAGTTTCCAATTCGGTGCAACGATTACGGGTGAGGTGACAAGTTTTTCTTTAAGCTCTTGAAAGGCTTTTAAACAAGATTCATCGAAGTTAAAAGTCATACCTTTGTTGAGCAAGTTGCCCAATGGCTTGGCTATTTTGGAGAAATCCTTGATGAACCGCCGGTAGAAACCCGCATGACCAAGGAAACTTCGTATTCCCTTGATGTTGATCGGTGGGGGCAGCTTCTCGATCACCTCTACCTTAGCCTTATCAACTTCCAAACCCCTTGACGAGATTTTGTGACCAAGAACCACTCCTTCGGTAACCATGAAGTGGCATTTCTCCCAATTAAGCACAAGGTTTGTTTCTACACACCTTCCAAGCACCACGTCTAGATTCTTCAAGCATAGATCAAAAGACTCACCATAAACGGAAAAGTCGTCCATAAAAACTTCAATGCACTCCTCAATCAAATCTGAGAAAATAGCTTGCATACACCGTTGAAATGTTGCCGGTGCATTACATAAACCGAATGGCATCCTTCGATAGGCAAAGACACCAAATGGGCATGTAAAAGCCGTTTTTTCATGGTCCGTCGGGTTTACCGTGATTTGGTTATATCCCGAATAACCATCCAAGAAGCAATAAAAGTTTTTACCGGCCAATCTCTCTAGCATTTGATCCATAAATGGTAGTGGAAAATGATCTTTTCTTGTGGCTTGGTTCAACCGCCTATAGTCGATACACATTCTCCACCCGGTCACCGTTCTAGTAGGAATCAACTCGTTCTTATCATTTCGGATGACTGTCATCCCACCTTTCTTTGGTACCACTTGAACTGGACTCACCCATGCGCTATCGGAGATGGGATAGATCATCCCGGCTTCCAATAGTTTAATCACCTCTTTCCTAACCACTTCCTTCATAGACGGATTCAAACGCCTTTGTGGTTGTGCTACGGGCTTGAAATTATCCTCCATCATGATGTTGTGCATGCAATAGGCTGGACTAATTCCCTTCAAATCGGACAGCACCCAACCTAAAGCTCCCTCATTTCTCTTGAGCACCTCAATTAACCTATTTTCTTCCTTTGGTGATAGAGCACTACTAATTATCACCGGTTTGGTGAAATTTTCGCCAAGGAATACATACTTCAAATGAGTGGGCAGCAACTTTAATTCAACTTTGGGTTCTTCCACTTTCTTTTCCGCATCTAATTCCTCTATCTTTTCCTCTTTTTGATCAATTTCTTCACATGATTCCAACTTTTCCAAGATAACTTCGATTTCTTTTTCTTCATCTTCACGGGAATTGTTGCAAGCTCCGATGAGAGTTTTCTCCAACGGATTAGAAGTATGAATATAATTACACACTTCCGCTACTTCCTCTTCAATTGCATCAATGCGAAAAACATCGTGCTTGTCCTTGGGGTGTTTCATGGCTTCAAAGAGATTAAAAGTGACTTCCTCATTGTCCACTCTCACTTTCATGAGTCCATCATCAATGTCTATCATCATCCGGGCTGTTTTCATAAAAGGCCTTCCAAGAATTAATGGAACATCTCTATCTTCTTCCATATCTACCACCACAAAATCTACCGGAAATAAGAATTTATCAACTTTGACCAACATGTCTTGAGCAACTCCATAGGGTGAAGTTGTCGACTTATCCGCTAGTTGCAATGTCATACGGGTAGGTTTCATCTCGACATTCCCCAATCTTTTTATGATAGATAAGGGAATTAGATTTATGCTTGATCCTAAATCAATGAGACCATTCCCGATGTAAGTGTCTCTGATGGTGACCGGCAAGATGACTCGTCCCGGATCGGATTCCTTCCTTGGGAGATTTCTTTGGATGATAGCACTAGATTGAGCATCTAACAAGACTGTTTCATTTTCCGGATACCGTTTCTTCTTGGTGAGAATGTCCTTCAAGAATTTTGCATATTTTGGCATGTGTTCTAATGCTTCGGAAAATGGAATATTTATTTGGAGTTGCTTAAATATATCCATAAACCTTGCATTTTGCCTCTCATTCTCCTTCCTTGATGGTGCATGTGGGTAGGGTAGATGTTGAATGGGTCTTGTACTCACTCCTTCTTTGTTTTTCTTCACACTTTTATCTTTTTTTCTACTTCCATCTTTTTCTTTTTCTTTTTCGACTACCTCCTCCTCTTCTTTTCTTTTTTCTTTTTCTACCACTATCTCATCCTCCTCATCTTCAACAACAACGAATTCATCATCCCCTACTATTACCTCCACCTTATTTTCATTGTTAACCTCTCTACCACTCCTTGTGACAATTGCTTTGCAATACTCTTTTGGGTTAGGTTGAGTGTTTGCGGAAAATGAAGGTCCCGTTTGTTGTTCGGCCAATTGTTTTGCGAGCTGCCCCACTTGATTTTCTAGGTTCTTTATGGCAGCCACATTAGTCTTTTGGTTCTCCATAGAAACTTGCATGAATTGGTTGAGAGTATCTTCCAATTTTGAGCTTCCGCCTTGAGGTTGTTGACCTTGACCTTGTGAATTTGGACTTTGGTACGGACTTTGATGTTGATTATGTTGGTTGTTGAATCTTGACGGTAGAAATCCTTGGTTATTCCTTTGATAACCTTGATGTTGGTACGGAGGTTGCCTTTGATAGCCTTGATGTTGGTTGTTCACATAGTTAACTTCCTCTCCTTCGGGTGGTGGACAAAAGCCGGTAGGGTGGTCACCTTTGCAAAGTTCACAACTTGCTACTTGAGAAGTCATTTGCATTCCATGAATTTCCTTCATTTGTTGTGGGAGTTTTGACATTTGCTTGGTGAGTAACTCGACTTGATGAGAAAGAATTTTGTTTTGAGCGAGGATAGCATCATTGGTGTTTAATTCAAGAACACCCGGCTTCCTTTGAGATGGACTCCTATCATGTTGAGTTTGGAGATCATTGAGTGCCATACGATCGATTATCATTGTTGCATCCTCCGCACTTTTTGACATTAAAGATCCACCCGCGGTAGCATCCAAAAGTGTCTTGTGCACCGGTTGAAGTCCATTGCGGAAGATGTGAATTTGTGTGAGATCATCAAAACCATGACCCTTGCATTTTCTAAGCATGGATTTGAATCTTTCCCAAGCCTCATTTAAGGATTCGTTGCCTCCTTGAGTGAAAACCGCAATTGCCGTTTTGGCTTCCATGAATCGGGATTGAGGAAAAAATCTCTCTAAAAATTTCTCTTCCAATAGATTCCAATCCGTCATCACGTTTGGTGGTTGATCAAGATACCATTCCTTGGATTTCCCCACTAATGAATGTGGAAATAGCCTCTTGAACAATGATTCTTCATTTGCCGCATCAACTCCCGTTGAACCCGCAATCTCATAAAATTTGGTGAGATGTGCGAAAGGGTCTTCATGATCCATTCCGGTGAATGGACTTGCATAAACAAGTTGAAGTATTCCGGTCTTCATTTCCGTATTTGCACCACCTTGAGCATTGCGTGCAAATTGGGCGGTACGTCTTGGACTATTGGCGGACATTTCGGTTGGAACAACACCCGCCATGTCTCCTTCAAATGTGTCTACAACTACTTCTTCAATTTGATTGTTAGAAGAAGTAGATGCCTCCTCTCTTTGTCTCTTCTCTTGAGCTAACTTTCTTCTTCTTCGTGTCTTGCTATTGAGCTTTCGGAGTGTTCTTTCAATTTCGGGATCGAAATGAAATTGCTCTTCGGTAGCTTTTTCTCGCATGCACAAGAGTCCACAAAACTAGCAAACCAAGTGAAACGCAAAAGAGTTTAGAATAAAGTAACAACTTAAAACAATGAACTATTGCAATGCTTGCAATATCAAACGCCAATCCCCGGCAACGGCGCCAATTTGTTGAATAGTATATTCAAGGCAAATATTTTTTTAAATCGTATCCACAGAGATTGGGTGATATTACCGCCGTTCTATAGTTGTGATCAATTTAAGTTGATAAGTAAAAATGAGTTTGGTTTGTGTTTGGAATTTATCTTGAATTTTAGAAACAAACTAAGATAGTAAAATAAGATTTTCTCAAATAAAAATGCTTTGCCAAGATTAGTGTTCACTATTCCAAACTCATGCATTCCCTCAAACCATGTATATGAATTCTCATTTCATGAATACAATCTAATATTGCCTCAATAATACTTATGTCTAAGTAATATTGTAACAATTGTTAAATAACACTTTAGGCAATTTCTTCACCTAAACATACATCTAACCATCATTATTTAGCAATACAACTGATAAACAATTCATAAATCTATTTCTACAACTTATGCATTGTTTGAATAAATCTCTAAAACAACATTTATATTATCTTTTTCAACAATAATATAAATCAAAGATAAGATTTCAAAACAAGAGATTCATACTATATTCAATCAATGAGAGGTTCACATACATGAAGGTTCAAGAGAGATACATAAAGTTATGAAGAATAGCTACCTCTAATCTTGACAAAGAAATAGGGTTTAGTTCCTCATCACCATGGTTGCAAGCTCACAAAGATGATAAATTTCGTTTTTTTGCTTTTGCTCTCTTTTTCTCTATGTATTTTCCTCTTCCAAAACTGAATAATAATCTAAAAAATAAGTTTTTAGATATTAATCTCCTACACAAAGTTTTTCTTCCCAATAAGACAAAAGGAAATGATTGCTAGTTTCTTTGCCTCCCTAAGTGACCAATAGAAGTGAATAGCCCCAAAAAGTGCTCTTTTGTTGTCTACCACGCCACCTCTTCACATGCCTCCACAAAAGTCAGAATCTTCACTTAAACACGCTGGCAGGATTCGCTCAGTTCGCGGCGCCAACAGGAGGACGCGGCGCCAACTGAGCTGACTTGGACATCTCTGATTTTGACTCAGTTCGCGGCGCCAACTAGAGGACGCGGCGCGAACTGGCTTGATGATGACTTCTTCCTTGGTTACTTGGCAGCTCCCTTGTGTTTTCTCAGCTTGTATCCTCTTTGATCAATTCATGATGTAAAATTCTGCAAAACTAGAAAAGAAAGTGAAATATCTACTCAAATTACATAACAACGAGAATAATTTTATTTTTGCACTTTGTGTGAGTAAAGCGTGTGATTTGCGATTAAAATTGATTAAAGGGACCAATAAAAGGATATGAAATACTCTACAATTTGGTCCCTAACACATACCTAACTTGATACTATTCGAAGTGCCTTCACATACCAAATTTAAATGCCGGAATTGCTCAATCAAATCTAGTTCTCGCACCATCAACATCGACATATGCAAGGACTTCCTACTCAAAGCGTCAGCAACAACATTCGCCTTACCCGGATGGTAATTCAGCTCAAAATCATAATCTTTAAGGAACTCTAACCACCTCCTCTGTCTCATATTAAGCTCTTTCTGATCAAATAAGTACTTCAGACTCTTATGATCACTAAACACCTCGAATCGTGAACCATAAAGATAATGTCTCCATAATTTCAATACAAACACCACTGCTGCCAACTCTAAGTCATGAGTCGGGTAATTCTTCTCATGCACTTTAAGTTGTCTCGACGCATAAGCGACTACTTGTTGGTTCTGCATTAGTACACCTCCAAGTCCCATCAATGAAGCGTCACAATACACAACAAAAGATTCTGCCGGATTCGGCAAAATTAAAATAGGAGCACTAGTCAGCCTCTTCTTTAATTCTTGGAACCCTTCTTCGCATTTCGAGTCCCAAACGAACGCTTGACCCTTCCTAGTCAACTTCGTCAACGGTAGAGCTAACTTTGAAAATCCTTCTATAAACTTCCGATAGTAACCTGCAAGACCCAGAAAGCTACGAATTTCAGTAACGGACTTCGGAGCTTCCCACTGAGACACGGCTTCTACCTTTGTCGGATCTACGGCAATACCATTCTTGGAAATTATATGACCCAAGAAACTCACTTCACTTAACCAGAAATCACATTTCGATAGTTTGGCATAAAGCTTCTTCTCTTTCAACACTCCCAGCATAATTCTGAGATGCTCTGCATGTTCTTCTTCGCTTTTGGAATATATCAGAATGTCGTCAATGAACACCACAACGAACTTATCAAGATAAGGATGAAAAATCCTATTCATGTATTCCATGAAAAAACCAGGTGCGTTAGTAACTCCAAACGGCATCACAGTGTATTCATAATGACCATACCTCATTCTGAACGCAGTCTTCTGAATATCGTCCGTCTTCACACGAATCTGATGATACCCAGACCTCAAATCAATTTTACTAAATATACTAGCTCCGACCAACTGATCCATCAAATCATCAATCCTCAACAATGGATACCGATTCTTGATAGTAACTTTATTCAGTTGTCTGTAGTCTACACACAACCTCATAGATCCTTCCTTCTTCTTTACCAATAACACCGGTGCACCCCACGGTGACACACTTGGACGGATGAACTCCTTCTCCAACAATTCTTCTAATTGACTCTTCAATTCGGTCAATTCAGATGCTGACATTCTATAAGGTGCCATCGATATAGGACTGGTTCCAGGAACTAACTCAATGGCAAACTCTACTTCCCTTTCAGGTGGTAACTCTCTAACATCTTCTGGAAAAACTTCTGGAAATTCTCGTACCACTGGTAATTCATTACTCACTACCCTTCCTTTCACTTCCATCGACGCAAAAAGCATAAACACGGCTGCCCCGTCTTGAATTGCTTCACTCACCTGTCTTGCAGTCATCGCTAACTCCTCGACACTAACCTCTTCAAGAAAGATGACCGTCTTCGTAAAACAATTAATATGTACTCGGTTAAATTGCAACCAGTTCATCCCCAAAATAATGTCAAGTTGTTCGAGTGGAAGGCACACTAAGTCCATTCCAAACTTCCTACCAAATATATCAATAGGGCAGTTCAAACATGCAGATGAAGTGGTCACTGAACCCGACGCAGGAGTGTCAATAACCATACTTCCATTAATCTTTGTTATCTCTAAATTCAGCCTCTTAGCACAATCCAATGAAATAAACGAGTGAGTCGCACCAGTATCAATAATCACAATTAAAGGTGTGTTATGTATGAAACACGTACCTATAATCAGTCTATCCTCTGGAGTGGTTTCTGATCCAGACAAAGCAAAGACTTTCCCTCCAGACTGGTTCTTCTTCGGCTTGGTGCACTGTGTACTGATATGACCTTCTTCTCCACAGTTATAGCAAGTCACAGTTCTCATTTTACAGTCAGGAGCAACATGGCCTACTCTGCCACACTTAAAGCACTTCTTCTCTTCTTTCTTGCACTCATTCCTCTTATGTCCTGGTTCACCACAGTTAAAACACCTAAAGGGAGCACCAGAATCTCCCCCACTAGGCCTTTTCCAATTACCAGCTCTTGGGTTTCCCCTACCATATGGTGTACCTCTGTCCATAGGCTTCGTACCCTTCTTATCAACCAACTCACGAGAGTGAGATGATTTCAGCTTAAGACTGTCTTCCTCAAAGATTCTGCTACAGTCCACTAAATCAGCAAATCGGCGAATTCTTTGATACCTGATACCCTGCTTGATCTCATCACGAAGACCATTCTCAAACTTGATACACTTAGAGAATTCTCCAGCTGCATCGTTGGTGTAGTGTATGTAGTACTTAGCCAACTCCACAAATTTGGAAGCATATTCCGGCACTGTCATACTACCCTGTTTCAGCTCCAAGAACTCAATCTCCTTCCTTCCCCGCACATCTCCAAGAAAGTACTTCCTCAGAAATTCTCTCTTGAATATGGCCCAAGTAATCGCAATCCCATCTGAATCCAACTCAGTCCTAGTAGTAACCCACCAGTCATCAGCTTCTTCTGATAGCATGTGAGTACCGTACCTCACCTTCAGATTTTCTGCACAATCTATCACTCGGAAGATCCTCTCGATCTCTTTCAACCATTTCTGAGTACCATCAGGTTCATGGGTGCCTTTGAACAATGGAGGGTTGTTCCTCTGAAAGCTGTTCAACTGCCTGTCAGCACCAATCGCAGCTCCATTAGCATTCCCTCCCAGTACACCAGCAATCATGCCTAGAGCCTCTGTGATAGCGTCATCGTTCCTTCCACCTCTTCAAGCCATTGTTCTGCTAAATCACAAAACAATCTCATCAGAATAGAAGTATCGACAGTGTTTACCTTACACTAGTCGCATACAAGGGAACACTGACACTAAGACTCTGACTCTAACGACCGACTATGCTCTGATACCACTATTGTAACACCCTTCTAAAACCCCCGCGGAAAAATAATATAATCAGAGTAAATAAACAGCAAGGATGCTACAATTATTAAATAAGTAAGAACATCAAGTCGATTGTCATGCTTTATTTGAATTTAACCCATATCAAACATGTGTTTAGCACAGCGGAACTTAATTCAACAGTATTAGGAAACATATCCACACAAATACTCAATACATAAATCCATAACCAAAATGTAAACAATGTATATCAAGTAAAGCTAAGACTAGTCGATCCCAGTGTTACAATCAGAGCATGACTCGACACGAACTACGGGCTAGCCTACAAGCTATCTTCACCCAGTCAAGACGCCGCTACATCCTTAATCTGAAATCATCAAAGTAAGGGTGAGTTTCATTCGAATTAATAACCATTATACAATCATAAGCAATAAAGTCTCATAGCAATTGTCATCTACTCATCATACATAAAATCGGAAATTATTATAACAATCAAACAACAGTACATAAGCATATTCTATCACACCACACAATCATTCAGTCATATCATAATATAATGCAATGAATGAACTGACACTAATGCATGTGGTACCATCCATGGGATAAACCCATCCAACCGATCTTTTTTATCACCAAGATACAGTTTTAACCAGCACAAATTCCACACAATGGGAATTATGCCCACCATTTTGATCCACTTTCATCACCGGGATCCATCACCAAAAATGTATGCGAATGAATGCAACATATAACATGCTTACAACATCACCAATCCGATGTATTCACATCGTTTCATTATCATCACCAATTCATCACCAATAAGCATGTATATATATATATATATCCTTAGCATTCATACAAACATGTCACACGCATACATGAAAGGCATCATCCAATAAATAGTATAAACACGAATGTAAAACTCGGACTTTACGTCCACCCCACCTATTCATCATATAGGCCTTTAACTCAACTTCACAATGCTCAAAACGGCACATAAATCGGATATTCGGATCAAAAGTTACGGGTTTTTAAAGATAAAAGATTTTTAGAAAATATGCTGCAGAACCCGGTTCGTCCCTACGTGGGAACCGGTTCCTAGCTGCTTCCAAAAACAGCCTCTGATTTTTACTATGGGGAACCGGGTTGTCCCTATCTGGGAACCGGTTCCCAGCAACCCAGAATCCCCACGCCTTTGTTTTTATAAGGGAGAACCGGTTCGTCCCACATGGGAACTGGTTCCTACGTACCTGCACAGCTAATTTCACCCTTTTGACAGCATTTACCCTATCCCATTTCCCAAATTTCAGGTACATACGAACATAGCACACAAATACCATCAATTTTCACATCATCATATATTTCAGGCAAGTTTTATACAAGTATTAACAGCATATATCATGAGTATTAACAGAATCATGTAATTCATACAATTTTCATCAAAACCTAACAAATTCCCAAACCCGACACGTACAACTGAAATAGACAACCATCCTATTCAATTCTACTACCTATCATCGCATAAGGATTACTAACCCGAAGAATCCCCCCTTACCTCAGAGTCGAATCTTTGAAGGTCTTCTTCCCCTTTGGCTCTTCTCACTTTCACGTGTTCTTCCTTCTCAGAGTCTGTCTCCTTATCTTCTCCTCCTCTTTTCCCAATTCCTTTTATTTTATTAAAAATAAAATAAAATATTATAATGGGCTTGCTTAGCTAACACCCCCCTTCTGCTAATCACCACTCTAGCCCAATGCCAAAAACTTCATCATTTTCCAAATAATTCCCAAAATTATTAATTCTAATAATTTAATTACAAAAAAATAATTAAATTAATAACAAGAATTAACGGGGTGTTACATGTTTCATGGATTATGTCTTTCTCATTTGTTATTGGACATTAGGTTATATGTAATTACTAATGCAGCCCGAGTATTCGCTTCATAACTTCACTGGTCATTCTTGGTATCTGTCAACGTGAATGGGAATGTGTTTATGAGCTTAGTTGTAACAACAATGTGAGCTTAGGTGTAACGGAAATTTGAGATTGCTGATTTTTATGAGTTTGATTTTTCAGATATGGAGTCTTGGTTTTGGCCATTGCTTCATTAGGAAATGAAATTACTGAGTTGAAAAGCCCACTTTAGGTAAGCAATTGTTATTATCCTTTATGATTTTCCTAAGGAAACTATGAATGATATGGTTATTAAAATGATTCTGAAACAGGATACAATATCTTTGGAGGAAAAAAAAGATTTGAGTGAAGGGGCTTGGGAAGAAAAAGCGGTGAGTAATGCTAGAGGTGTTAACGAGATTAAGCTTTATGATGTAAACTTAAAGTACAAGCACTTAATATTTTACATTAATTCCTAAAATACCAGGTTGTGTCTCTTGTTGATTAAAGTGATATGTAGCGGTTCATATTTGCTATTTGTCGAATCAGGTTGTGGT